>NC_088870.1:27690079-27990079 GCF_032884065.1 Artemia franciscana
TCTCTCTCTCTCTCTCTCTCTCTCTCTCTCTCTCTCTCTCTCTCTCTCACCGTGACTGCGTGTCTGAACGTCTGTTTGTCTGTCTCTGTTTCTGTCATTGCGTGTTTCTGTGTCTGACTATTTGTTAGCATTATTTTTTGTCTCTCAGTCTCTCTGCTTGTTGGTCTAACTCTGTGTGTTTATGTTTGTGTTTTTGTCTCTCTCTAACCGTCTTGAAGCTCTGTTTTTCAGTCTCTTTTTTTGCTCTCTGTTACCATGCCTGTTTGCCTGACTGTGAGTTCGGTTTTTGTATCTGAATCTGTGTGTTTGCGTCTCTCTCTCTCTCTCTCTCTCTCTCTCTCTCTCTCTCTCTCTCTCTCTCTCTCTCACCGTGCCTGTGTGTTTGACTGTGTATCTGCGTCAGTGTTTGGGTGTCTTGTCTCTGACACTGTGTGTTTGTGTATATTTTTGTCTCTTTATCGCCATCCTTGTGTGTGTGGCTGTATATATGCCTGTCTCTTTGTCTATCTTTGTGTGTTTACTTGTCTCACTCTGTATGTTTGTGTGTGTTGTTTGTCTCTCCCTCGCCGTTCTTGTGTGTCTGACTTTGTGTAAGCCTGTCTCTATGTTTGTCTTTTTGTGTTTGTGTGTCTGAGTCTATGATTTGTGTGGGTTTGTCTCCCTCTCACCGTCCCTGTGCGCTTGACTGTGTTAACCTCTCTCTCTGTTTGTCTTTTTGTGTTTGTCTTTCAGAATCTGTATATTTGTGTGTGTTTGTGTCTCTCACCTAGTCTGTGTGTCTGACTGTGTGTTTGCCTGTCTCTGTGTCTGTTTTTGTTTGTTTATCTGTCTGAATTTGTGTAGTTGTGTGTGTCTTGTCTCTCTCGCTGTGCCTATATGTCTGATTCTTTGTTTGCCTGTCTTTGTGTTTGTGTTCGTGTGTTTGTTTGTCCGACTCTATGTGTTTGTGTGTTTGTTTTTCTGACTCTATGTGTTTGCGTGAGTATTTGTCTCTCTCTCACCGTGCCTATGTGTCTCATTGTGTTTGCCTATCTCTGTGTCTATCTGTGTGTGTTTGCGTGCCTGACCTGGTGTGGTTATGTGTACTTTGTGTCTCTATCTCACCGTCCCTGTGTGTCTAACTGTGTGTTTGTCTGTCTCTATGTCTGTCTTTGTGTGTTTGTGTGTCTGACTCTATGTGTTTGTGTGTGTTTTTGTCTCTCTTTCACCACACCTGTGTGTTTGAGTGTGTTTTTATCTGTCTCTATGTCTGTCTTGATCTGCTTTTTGTGACTTTGTGTTTTTGTTTTTAGTGTGTGTTTTTGTCTCTTTCTCTCTCTCTCTCTCTCTCTCTCTCTCTCGCTTTCTCTTTCTCTCTCTCTCTCTCTTCTCTCTCTCTCTCTCTCTCTCTCTATCTCTCTCACTCTCTCTCCTCTCTCTCTCTCTCTCTCTTACCGTGACTGTGTGTCTGCCTTTGTTTTTGCCTGTCTCTGTCTCTGTCTTTGTTTGTCTGTGTGTTTTTTCTCTAATTAACCGTGCTTGCGTGTCTTTCTTTGTGCGTGTTTTTGTGTGTATCTCTCTTCCTTTGTGTTCGTGTCTCTGAGCTTGTATTTGCCTGTCTCAGTATGTGAACTCTTGGGGAAAATCCTGTCCATCTTCTTCAGATTTCGGTAAAAAAAAACCTGTTAACCTATCTAAGACTCTAGTAGACCCCTGTGAGCTCACTAGTACTACCTTCGACTTTTGTACAGCCATTCTAAGCGTTTGAGTAGCTAGCACAACCTAAAAAATAATTGTAACAAGAAATTAATACCATAAAATATTCTTTTTGAAATGATAGTGTGTGGAATATCATCATAAAAAATGAAAGTTCTGAGTCTATATGAAATACTACATTATGTTCTCTCTTGACATGGCACTTAGTCCATTTACGGGTCATACGCAACTTTTAACAATCTCGCCATGCATTCGTCATTGATATCATCGGGTTCATTGACTGTATCCGCAGGTAAACTCATGATGGTAGCAGTAACGTTTGCTGGTGCTTTGTTTTTCATCAATTCATCTCTATATTCCTTGATTATAGTGTTTGTCAATGGTCTTCTTTATTTTACTTGCAAATTCGTCGTCTATAACGACATTAATTGTACATAGGTAGCAGTTTCGGCACTTGGATAAGATATGTATTGTGACGTTTGTGTTATAGTAGACTAGTCTTCTTCCTATCACCTTCTCTATGCCATTGGAAGACAGATGATAATAGGACATAACAACGGGTAATTTTTTACCAACAGCATAAGCAAGAAGTTGGCCTTTGTCATCAACTAAACGTCTTATGTTTGTATTCTTTTTTAGCACTATCATCTTTGAAAAATATTACTCTCGCTGTCAAAATAAAACCCTCACTGTCATGAAAACACAAGCATGCATTTCCCATAATATCCCCGTTAATGCTTGTTTCAAAGTCAAAATATTCCTTTTTGTCAATAATCAATGCTAAGATAACTTTATCATGAAGATAAATTTTCTTGAAATATTTCAACTTCTCCTTTAAATTAATATTTGAGTGTTTATACTGCCAATATACAAGCAATACTGTTCAAAAACATTTAATAAACTATCTATTGTCGATGGGAAAGCATAGATCACCATGGAGACAGCCACATAAAAAATCCTAGAGTTAGTGGAACGTGGAGCAGAATTTTTTGAATCGGAACTGTGGAAATATAAGGGGGGGCAAAAGCGGATTCTTGAACTGAGGGAACCAGAGCCGGGTTAGGAACTAGGAACTGAGCTAGCATAGTGGGAACTGGAAACGGATGAATTGGGGTGGAAGCAATTAGAATCAGAACCGTAACCTGGGTCTGTGGGACTGCGAGAATTTCGCTTTAAGTTTAACGATTGATTCTAGTATATACCCTTGTTTTTGTAGGAAAATGTCTGAAAATGCTTTATTTCTGATAATGCATGCCAGAGGATACTCTATGCCATTCGTTGAGTACCACGTTAGCGTCAATTGCTAGGATTCGTCAGAAGAAACGCTATTGGGAATGGTCCTTTAAGTTCAAAGATTAATTCTGTTGTAAAAGATTATTTTGTTGGAAAATGTATGATAAATGGTTTAGATGTGATGATGCTGATTTCTTGTGTTGTATTTTTGCTAGTTAAGCATAATTTGTTTTGTAAGACCTATTTATGATTTTTTAGGTTGTATTTTATTTTGTATGATATATGTCTTTTATTTTGTACGAGGTATTTGGTTTTTTGTTAGCTACAGTGATGACAGTGGTCAAATATGGCTCTGAAACGTGGGCACTCCGAAAAGCAGATGAAAATTTATTAGATATTTTCCAGAGAAATTGCCTACGGATTGTTCTGGGTACCCGGCTGACTGACCGTATTTCAAACAGTAGGTTGTAAGAAAAGTGTGGTTCAATCCTGCTTTCTGGGGCTATAATGAAAGAAAGGTTGAGATGGCTAGGCCACGTTCTACGGATGAAGGATGACAGATTACCGAAGATTGTCCTTTTTGGCCAACCGTCTAGGGCTACACAGAAAGCAGGTCGTCCTTGTCTGGGTTGGGAGGATGTCATAAATAAAGATTTAAAGGAAATGGGAACTTCCTGGGAGGGTGTAAAGAGGGAGGTTTTAAATAGATTAGGTTGGAAGAGGAGCATACGCGGCTGTGTTGGCCTCAGGCGGCTTGGTGCTGCAGTGAGTTATTAGTAGTAGTAGTAGTAGTAGATATTTTTTCGTAACAGTTTTTTCTTCAAGATGTTTTTAACTTCAAATTTTTTTTTCGTGGCTTTTTTACTTTTGAGATGTTTTTATTGCTTTGTACAATTTTTTTTCGATATGTTTTTTTCCTCGTGATGTTTTTTCTTCATTACGGTTTTTTTACTTTGAGACGTTGGTTTCTCTAAGTGGCGTTTTTGCTTCTTGACATTTTTAGCTTCGAGACCTTTTTAACTTCGAGACCTTTTTTTGTGACGTTCGAGACATTTTTCTTCGAGACATTTTTTTTCTTTTTGACGTTTTTTTCCTTGTTATGTTTATTTTTTCTTCGAGACGTTTTTTCTTTGTAACATTTTTTCTTCGAGACGTTTTTAATTTTGAGTTTCTTTTGTTTTTGGTCTTCACGTTTTTTCTTCAAGACATTTTTCATGACATTTATTCTAAAAGTAAAGGGGGACTGGGGGCCCAGTCATATTTATTCCGATACAGTGTCTTTCCATTCCTTGTTCGAAACCAGAAAAAAATATTTAAGGGGGATGGGCCCTTTCATACTCGTAATGTGTGTTCTACTAATAACCATGTTAAGCCTCGAGACTCAAAAATGATAATGGACTGAATTCAGAAGTTTAAGAATAACTAGTAGGGAGGGCAAGTGAATCGTAAGATCTAAGAAATCACGGACCTCTAAAACCTGTTTTTCTGGATTATAAAGGTCCTTTGGAACCAAAACAAGTCACGCAAGATCACGGCATCTTCATATGTATCATATTGGACCATGATCACTTTTATACAACCAGGGCTTCTCTGTGGACCCTGAACTCTAGCAAGTCACAGGAGATTACGTAACAATCACTTGCATCTTGAAAATAACATTTGCATAAGTAAACAAACAATCCCTATTACGAAGCAATCACTCGCATCCTGAATAAAACATTCCCTTTTTGTCACAAGCACCTGCCTCTTGAAGAAGTTTCTCCTTAAAGAAGTGTCCAAATCTGGATTTGAAGGGGGTACTATGCGCTTGAATAAAAAAAACCCTCCCTATGGGCGGTACAGCCCAATGCCTTATAGGACCTAAGGGAGATCCGCAAGGGTGCACCAAGTGGCGAGAAATCCCTTGGTAATCCATAAAGGATTACTTGGAAATTTAAAAAAATAGTAGACATTAGCAACGCTATTTCCATGAACGCCCCTGGTGGCAGGTTTAGGAACTAGAAAGTGGTATAAGGAGTTACCCCAGGAATGACACTCCCATCAAAAGCAACGGGCCTGAGAATATTTGCCTGATTTCGTAGCGTAAAAACATACCCGTGAAAAGTGAGTGTTTTTGATTGAAAGTGAACCTTCAAATTCAGCACATTAGTGAACCGAAAAGAATGTGGAATTTCGTGTTTCTTCCAAAGATGAGAATTACGAGTGCGTGTTTATATGGTTTTTTTCAGAGGCTAAATGATCACGAGCATTTGCTTATTTGTTGTTGTTTTGTTGTGTTTTTTTCCAAAGATTATTGTGCAGAGCTAACGGTCCTATAATTTCGGGAGAAGACTCATTAGAAAGGAAATTAAAAGCTCTTGTTGTCTTTTCAAGTGACAAAAAAGATTGTACTAAGGCAAAGTAGTGTTTTCTACCATTTGGTGTAACATATCAACATTTTCAACATAAAGGATGCCAAAAAGCCCTCGAATGTCAATTCTGAGATAGCCAATCGTTTTAAAACTATTAAAAGACAATTTATTTAGCTTTCTAGTTTCAATTTCGTTGAGCTTTCGATTTATTTCTCGATGTTGCATTAAACACTAAAAAAAAAAATGTAACAAAATTTTTTTGGAAAAATTGAATTAGTTCAGAAGATGTTTGTCAACTGCTTTAGTCTTTTACGATTTGCTACGAAATCTAATGTTAAATTGACAGAACTTTTGTTGCTTTTTATAACGATCTAGTTGCCTTTGCTATCAATGAGAGTACCCTCATTTGTAAGATATGCAATAGCGTTTTACTATACGCACGTAAGATATTGGTAATAAGTCTGCAACCTCTGTTGCAACTTCATTTGGTGAGTGTTCCTGTTGGGAGGGATTTTGTAACACTTCCTTTTTGTCAATGACATTCACGTCGCTCAGTTTCCCTGCATAGGGTTTGCGTTTCTCCGCTTGTCGAAGTGCAGTTTGAAGTGTTACAGGTGTAGTTTTTGGTCACCAATATAAAATTGGTTTGATTTTCCTCAAATCGCTTTTTATTTTCATAGCAATATTTTCCACTAGACTGTAATTTTTATATCATAGAAATATTTCTATAAAAGATTGTTAAATATTCTATGACTTAATACACAAAAAATCTTTAACGGGGATAATAATTTTGAAATTTTAGACATAATGAAGCTTTTTTATGATGACTTATTCTAAAATTTATAGAATTTCACTTCTACAAAACAAGAAATACAACTTCACAAAGTATCGAAGTCCTAAACATCAAAACCTTAATTATAATATGTCTATGAGCACGAGCTCACTAACTCATGATAATTTTCTCCATGATACTTTCTATAAAAGAGAATAATAAATATTCTTAATAACTTTTTTTGTAAATTTGTGTTTTTCTTGCTTTGTTCTTATGAAAATAAAATAACTAGTTACTTAATTTAATCTTAAACTTTTTTTTTTCATAGCAGTATAGAATTTCGCAATGAAACATCTTAGGTGAAACAGATTTTCAAGCTTCATCGGAACGTTTTGTCCAAAGCCAGTATTCTTTTCATTCCTAAAATTATTTCTAGTGATCCCAGTGCTATGAAATTCAAATTTCCGCTTAAGATATACGAAAATAGTTACCCAGGCCAGACTGATTGAAACAAGAAGTTGACCCTTAATTTTGCAAATTACAAAAATTTCCTATGCAGGAAGCCCTTTTTGTGCTATGATACAAATTGTTTTGTGGCTTTTATAGTGTGGTCCTCTCTTTTTTTTTATTGTAGAGTCTTTTGACAGTTAAATTTTGTCTCGTAATGTCTTGTCTGCAGATTACCCGAGACATCATACCTTCTGTAAAAAAAAAGACTAGAAATTTCAACATTCTAGACAAAACTTTTTTCTCATCGTCTCTACTATACTAATTCAATTAGCTTGTAAATTTGTTTCGTAAGATACTTAACCAAGTCAATAATGTTGTTTCTAAGCTGGAAAAAATGTCCTTATAAGTTTTACGTCACCGAAGCTCTCACCAAAGTAAACACAAAAGAATGCCCCTAAAAACATGTTTTTGAAGCCATTTCGAAAATAACATCAAAATTAGTAGGCTAAACTAATTGTTGTTTTTTCGTTGTTAAGATTTAATTCAAATGTAAAAATTTTGTCATCTCTTTTAAAATTTTCATAAAATCTTTTCGAGTTGCATAAACATTGAATTTAATTTGTAAAATATAGTAAAACTACACATCGTCATATATCCTTTCCCACATTGACCGAGCTTCAAGATTATCATAAAAAAATCCTTGTCGGATATTTTGTTATGTCACTGTTAGAAATAATAATAATAAAAAAAAAAATCTCAATAAATGTCAGAGACCTCTGAATGACTTTTTCGCAATTATTTTTCTCTCAAAGAAAGCTTGTAAATGTTTTATATATCAAGCTCTCTCTTTTTTCACTTTACTTTGGTTTAAAGGGGATTTGAATCAGGCGTTATTCTTAAAGTTCATACAGTCATCCCAATTTATGTTGCTACCTTTGGTAAACTATTTTATCAATATTTCAATTAAAATGTAATGAAAAAGTGATAATTCACTCTGAAGACTTTTAAGAAAAAATTCCTCAACCTAAAAGGAAACTCGGGAGATACTTCGCTCTCCTGCTTTTGTGTTTTTTGGATACTTGTTAATTATTCAGAACAAACTCGAGAACTTTAATCTCTAGATCTATAAAAACCAGTTTCATAGCCACAAAGATAATTGACGGTGACAGAATGCATTGACCTTATATAATTTTGCCTATGTATTTGCACATTAGGGAGGAGGGTAAAATACTTGGACATCATGAACTTAGATAACCATTCTTAATTCATGATTTGCAGAATAATTGTAGCTAACGCATTTGGCACGCATATCTACGATGCTTTACCCCCCCCCCCCCCCCACTAATCTGAATTATTATATAAGTATATAAGCCAATGATATCAGTCCAGTGGACTCTGTCACCCGTCAATTGTCTTTGTGGCTGTTAAACCGGCTTCCTCATATCTTACATTCAGATCAAAGTTCTTGAGCGTATTTTGAAAATTAACAAGTGTCTAGCTTAGATATAAAATTAATGCATTTTTGTAAGTTCTTTTTCTTGTTTTTAATTTTTTCGCAAAACACTTTGTACAAAATAGTACTTTTTGGTATTACTTCCTATAAAACGACCTCTGCATTTATAATCAGTTACAAACATTTTCTAGCATAATCAATATTTTATTTTCTATTTTCATTAGCATAGATGGCTATTCATGTTTCATTAGCAAAACTTTGCCCAAAACTATTGAATTTGCAACTTGTAATGTAAATTATTGAATATTTGAATAATATCATCGTGAGGAAAAAGATTGTCAAAACCGATCTAAATTCAGTAGTTTAACTCGTATTTTTGCTTTACGATTTCAAGCAAAGAAGGATTTCATCAGATACGAGGGCATTGCTTGGTGTCTTCCCCAAAAATGGTCATTGCGTCATTGCGGCGACACTAAATTATTGGGGCATATTTGTGTAATAAGGTTGTAGAAAATATAGACCTAAGTTTTATTCCACCTTTTCAAAGAAGTCGTGCATTAAGATGGTAATATCAACATCTATGGTAAGTTAGTAACATTAATTGAGTCTGTCTAACCATAGTTTGAACAACCTCAAATTTTACTTTTTTTCAGACAGAAATTGCAATTTGTAAAAAAAAAAAAATGGTGGCTTAGAAAAATCACATGGAAAAGTGTCTATTAGCCACTTGAATAGAAAAACACTCACTGGAATATAAGCATGCTAATATTGTACTGTATATTGTACTGTATAATATTGTACATGCTAATTTTGAAATAATATTTGAAATTTTCATCTTGATGGGATTTTAAGTGCAACTCCTTGGATTGTAAACACAATATCAAGAAAAATCCCATCTAGTTTACAAAAAAAAACGCAAAATGCAAACGATTGATACAGGGCAGTGTTGCTTGGGAAAAGGATTACATTGAAAGTTGAAACACTCGAAGAGTCGTAAAGATGTTAAATGACTTTACAAAAAGAACTTTTACCCGATGGCTGGAAAGCTAAATTTAGTGGCATTGACAAATAATATAGTTCATATATAAGCAAGGTCCAGTTTTAAGGAGAGGAGTTTTTATAGTATGTGTTTTACGTAATGACTTAGCCCAAAAACTGTGAACCTACTATAATATTTTACGCATTAATCAATTTTGATTATTTCTTTTCGCGACAATGGTACCCATTAAAAACCAAAAACCTGAGAATATTTGCCTGATTTTCGAAAAATGTAAGGAAAATCCCCAAAACTGCAAGTGATTACGATGAAAATTAAGCAAACAGATTCAGCTATTTCTATCTCAAATACACAATAAGGATTAGATTTCGCTGTGTCAGATTTCTCTAATCTTCCTTCATTTAGATTTAGCCAGAACATAGGTGTTCTGGCAGGGTGGTTCCATGTTTAGTGTAGAAATATATATATATATATATATATATATATATATATATATATATATATATATATATATATATATATATATATATATATATATATATATATATATATATATATATATATATATATATATATATATATATAGCAACCACGTGCAATTATAAATAGTAGCCAGAACTTCAAAAAAAGGAGTTTTGTTAGAGATATATACAATGAGAGAAAAAAAAAGAGCATTAAAAGACTTTTTTGGTGACTCCCAACATATAAAATTTATTAAGTTCAAGGATACCCAACAAAAGCTACGAGCCTGACAGAATTTACTCTATTAAAGAAAAAAGAGGGAAACACCCAGAAAAGAATGAGTGGTTTCGGCATAGAACGAAAACCGTGGCATAAAATTCAGTATATGAGGGAACAGAAGTTCTGTTGCAGATGTTTCAAGCCCCTTATATAAAATTATGAGATTTTGTATTTTTTCCTAGAAAGATAATAACAGGTATATGTATGTTTGCTGATTTTCTGCTTCTTTTTCCTAGGGGTGATCGTATCGAACCACGGGTCATAGAATGTTAGAAGAAGGCTCTTTTAAAAAACAATTAAAAGCAAAGCAAAGGTACAAGCAAAAAGACTGTATCTAAACAAAATGCCATTTTCATTCATTTGTGGTGCAAAACAACAATTTTAGCCCAAATGTGCGAGGAAGTAGTCTAGTCAAAATTCTGAGATAGCTAGTTGCTTATAAATTATGGAGTAGCTATAAAATGTGCATTCTCGCTTTGGACACAGCAGTGTCGTACACTAAAGTTTACGTTCCGGAAGATGCACGAAGTCCATACAAATTAACACTTAATGTAGATATTTATTAAAGCTTCATTTAAATAAGTTCATTAATTTTAGACGTGATAAAAACCATATACAGCGGTGTATAATTGTGCATTAGCCATTATAGATCAAGGCTGGTCTATTTGCATAAGTCAGGTAATTGCTTTGAGCCTCGATGAGTACTTCAATGCCAAATTTACCAAACTCTTCGTGATTTTTTAAATAAATATAAAAGGAGATTTGATTGTTTTTTGGGTGGAGGAGGGGGGGGTCACAAATAACTCTTCAATCGTACTGATTCTCTAGAATATTTCCGTACTACACCTATAATATTGGTGCCTGGTTGATAACATCTTTATCATTGCAGAAGATCTTTCTTATGTACCATGAGAGATCTTTTTCATGCACCTACTGGTATATGGGGAGAGATAGGGGAGTCGTGAGTGCCATTATGAAATTTCTTAAGATTTGGGAAGGAGGTAGGTATTGCCAAGAGCTTTTTGCGCCAATCTATAGATATTAGTATATCTCAGTTTCAGATTAATGTACAATATTTAATGGCCTCTTGTTTCCCAAACGCATTGCTCAACTACTGGCGTCCATCGAAACATTTATATGAGCCAAACAATTTTTTTTAAAGAGTGCGCCTTGAAAACCTCGAAAATGATGAATCGATAATTGATTTCTTATATTTCAAATCCCCCCCCCCCTCTATATCTTCTGAAAATGTTCGAACGAGCATACTTCATCAAGGATGATGATTATTCACGAGAAGCTGTTTTATGGATGTTAAACTTAAATGTAAAGAAACGAGGATTTAGGTAGGGAGTAGTAACCTTTCTTCATATTTAAAAGAGCCTTGGATCGAACAGCTCGTAGTAACTAACTGTAAGCAAAGAGCAACTCATGTTAATAGAAACCGAAACTCTAAAATACGAAGTTTTTACTATAATACATGCAACAGCGTAATCTATAATTGAATTTATGTTCGTTTTGTGTTTGATTTATCCATGGATAGTGATCTGTGTTAGTTTCAAGTTTGCATCATTTTTGAACTTGATTTCGAATTGTCTTTGGTTCAATATGGCTCTTTATATTTCTTTGAAAGGTTTTTTTTTAAATACTAATATTCATTTTTAATTGACATAGTTTTATATTTGGTTAGTATTGGGAATATTTGTAAAGTTTCATCAGTTTATCTTCCAAAGTAAAAAATGTTGGAATGTAATTTAAATGTTGGACAAAATTTGAATATTCCATCAAAGTTTTGAATCAGCCATAATTTTGGGTCATAAATTTTGAACAACTTTTACTAAATAATTTTTAGCGATAGCAGAGTGGTATTATTATCAAACGAAATGAAAATCAGCGTGAAATCAGCATGAAAATCAAACGAAATGAAAACAGATTCAGCTATTTCTATCTCAAATACACAATAAGGATTAGATTTCGCTGTGTCAGATTTCTCTAATCTTCCTTCATTTAGATTTAGCCAGAACATAGGTGTTCTGGCAGGGTGGTTCCATGCTTAGTGTAGAAATATATAAATATATATATATATATATATATATATATATATATATATATATATATATATATATATATATATATATATATATATATATATATATATAAATATTTAATAGCAACCACGTGCAATTATAAATAGTAGCCAGAACTTCAAAAAAAGGAGTTTTGTTAGAGATATATACAATGAGAGAAAAAAAAGAGCATTAAAAGACTTTTTTGGCGACTCCCAACATATAAAATTTATTAAGTTCAAGGATACCCAACAAAAGCTACGAGCCTGACAGAATTTACTCTATTAAAGAAAAAAAGGGAAACACCCAGAAGAAAATGAGTGGTTTCGGCATAGAACGAAAACCGTGGCATAAAATTCAGTATATGAGGGAACAGAAGTTCTGTTGCAGATGTTTCAAGCCCCTTATATAAAATTATGAGATTTTGTATTTTTTCCTAGAAAGATAATAACAGGTATATGTATGTTTGCTGGTTTTCTGCTTCTTTTTCCTAGGGGTGATCGTATCGAACCACGGGTCATAGATTGTTAGAAGAAGGCTCTTTTAAAAAACAATTAAAAGCAAAGCAAAGGTACAAGCAAAAAGACTGTATCTAAACAAAATGCCATTTTCATTCATTTGTGGTGCAAAACAACAATTTTAGCCCAAATGTGCGAGGAAGTAGTCTAGTCAAAATTCTGAGATAGCTAGTTGCTTATAAATTATGGAGTAGCTATAAAATGTGCATTCTCGCTTTGGACACAGCAGTGTCGTACACTAAAGTTTACGTTCCGGAAGATGCACGAAGTCCATACAAATTAACACTTAATGTAGATATTTATTAAAGCTTCATTTAAATAAGTTCATTAATTTTAGACGTGATAAAAACCATATACAGCGGTGTATAATTGTGCATTAGCCATTATAGATCAAGGCTGGTCTATTTGCATAAGTCAGGTAATTGCTTTAAGCCTCAATGAGTACTTCAATGCCAAATTTACCAAACTCTTCGTGATTTTTTAAATAAATATAAAAGGAGATTTGATTGTTTTTTGGGTGGAGGAGGGGGGGTCAGAAATAACTCTTCAATCGTACTGATTCTCTAGGATATTTCCTTACTACACCTATAATATTGGTGCCTGGTTGACAACATCTTTATCATTGCAGAAGATCTTTCTTATGTACCATAAGAGATCTTTTTCATGCACCTACTGGTATATGGGGAGAGATAGGGGAGTCGTGAGTGCCATTATGAAATTTCTTAAGATTTGGGAAGGAGGTAGGTATTGCCAAGAGCTTTTTGCGCCAATCTATAGATATTAGTATATCTCAGTTTCAGATTAATGTACAATATTTAATGGCCTCTTGTTTCCCAAACGCATTGCTCAACTACTGGCGTCCATCGAAACATTCATATGAGCCAAACAATTTTTTTTAAAGAGTGCGCCTTGAAAACCTCGAAAATGATGAATCGATAATTGATTTCTTTTATTTCAAATCCCCCCCCCTCTATATCTTCTGAAAATGTTCGAACGAGCATACTTCATCAAGGATGATGATTATTCACGAGAAGCTGTTTTATGGATGTTAAACTTAAATGTAAAGAAACGAGGATTTAGGTAGGGAGTAGTAACCTTTCTTCATATTTAAAAGAGCCTTGGATCGAACAGCTCGTAGTAACTAACTGTAAGCAAAGAGCAACTCATGTTAATAGAAACCGAAACTCTAAAATACGAAGTTTTTACTATAATACATGCAACAGCGTAATCTATAATTGAATTTATGTTCGTTTTGTGTTTGATTTATCCATGGATAGTGATCTGTGTTAGTTTCAAGTTTGCATCATTTTTGAACTTGATTTCGAATTGTCTTTGGTTCAATATGGCTCTTTATATTTCTTTGAAAGGTTTTTTTTTTAAATACTAATATTCATTTTTAATTGACATAGTTTTATATTTGGTTAGTATTGGGAATATTTTTAAAGTTTCATCAGCTTATCTTCCAAAGTAAAAAATGTTGGAGTGTAATTTAAACGTTGGACAAAATTTGAATATTCCATCAAAGTTTTGAATCAGCCATAATTTTGGGTCATAAATTTTGAACAACTTTTACTAAATAATTTTTAGCGATAGCAGAGCGGTATTATTATCAAACGAAATGAAAATCAGCGTAATTTTTGGATTTATACAGGGCTGAAGCCATCCTCTCCCACATCTTGCAGATACTCTCTGAATAAAATAACACCTGTCTCTGAAAATTTTCTATCACAGGCCCAGATGGGCAAAATTTACAATTTTGAGTCTGCAAACACACATACTCACGAAAAAAAAACAGCCAACATAGTTGGCTTTTTCTAGGTGTCAAGAAGGCAGTAACAAATATAACAAAAAAAAAATAATTAAAACCCGAAGGATTAAAAAGGAAGAAACCATAAAAAATTTAATTTCAAAATCTAGTCTTTTGACTAAGAAATATAAAACAAAATTTTAAGAGAACAGAGAGAGAGACCACAAAAAAAGCTCATAACTTGCTAAATAAACATTAAAAAAACTGAAATGTAAAATAAAAATAGGGGAAATGATACCTTAGAATGTTAGTTTCGTACCCCTGGCTGTTGCCAAAATATCACTGATATATATTTCCATTTACCTGGATGCACACAGTGTCATTTCATATACATCTTCCCCTCTCCAGGTCAAATGTTAAATTCCTGGTACCCAGCCTGCAACTAAAACATAAAGAATTTTTCAACTAGCTGAGTTTGTTTTACTCAAAACTTTTTTCATTAAATTCGTGGTACTCAGTTAGGAACTGAGATAATCCGAACTTACCTACTAGCTGAGTTTCTTATATGAAAAAGTGCTTTTATCTAATAACTTCTCAGGGTATCTTCCCTGATTCGAGCTTCTTTATAGCATGTAACATCTTATATTTCCTTAAAATATGCCAGTTACAAGACATTTCCTTGATCTAATTTTAAAATTTTACCAATTTAACAACCTATTGTCCTACGGCTTCCTTCCAAAAAATATTCACGTGAAAGAATCATTTGCTAATAACCTCTCAAATTTACGTAGAAATCCTTTCAAATTGTCCATGTCTACCACCTTACCCGCTTACCATATCCAATTCTAATATAAAAATGCTACAATGTCCTTTTAAGACATGAAAAAAGATAAAAAATTTCCAAGTCCACGAAAAAATTCTAAGTCCAACAAATATTTTCTAGTTCCAAAATAATTCCATGTCCCAAAAATTTTTCATAGTTAAAAAATCATGGGAGGCATTGGGGCCCTAACAGGGGACATGGGCCTTTGATGGGAATGTGAGGACTCAAAACTCATGCGCAAGCCCAGGTAATGGAAAACTGATGTGCTCAGGACCATTATATAATAAACAAGAACACCTGGCTAGTTGCAGTCATTACAAGTATTGGAGATAAAAACAAGTTTCATTGATCATCATAAGAATATGTTTTTCAGCAAGCATCTCAAATCACTGTGGTATGCATATTCTCGGAATGAAGCCGAAAAAGGCACCAGGAAACAAATCACTGATAGTATTTACCATATATCCAATTCCAATTGAGAAATCAATGGCGAAATTAACTTGTTACAATATAGTGACGCTTAACATCAGTTGGATAGTGTCCCAGTAACAAAACATTAATTGCCTAGAATTTATCTCTAGGAACTTAATATCATCAATGACATATTTACTCAGTCAACTAACACCTCACTCTTTTACCATTGGTAAACTTAGGTCTCACATCTGTTTCCTACACAAGACATAAATATCCTAAAACCAATGGAAAAACGGCTGAAAAGCTAAAAAATGTGTCTTTGAAAAATGATACCTGTCGTTATCGATAACTGTAGTTAATAATACCACCGTCTATGACTTTGGATAAATATTTGACATTCAAATGTATCCATCACAGGAGGCCTTATGCAAGATACCGAATACATGTTGGTTGGATCCAAAGGCTCATTTCTCATGCTATGCGTGTGACAGGAATGGTGGGATATGTGTGTAACAGGAATGATGGGTTTTGTGTGCTTATATTGTTTCATCAACAAAAGGAATGATTATGCAATACCAGATGCTCGGAGGACCAGGAGTGTGGAAATGGTATCTCAAATACACTTGGCTATGTTTGTGATAGGATTCGTTGAAGGGATACGAGAGGTTAGTAACTCAAAAGGTAAATCGGGATATGTGTGTGACAGGACTCGTTGAAGGGATACTACTAACTAGCCTGTTATTCATAAGGAATAAGGCTTGTTTTTGTAAAATTAAAATGTATGATATGAAAAGTAACTTTTGGCATTTGAAAAGCCTTTCTTCAACAATAATGTTAAAGCTTTGCACTTCTGAAGCTTGATTACGATTTTTGAAGCTTTGTTATGCAGAAGTTAAGCATCAATGTAGAAATGGAGATTGAAATGGCAGCCATGTTCATATATATGGTGACTCTGGATGTGATTATCAAGATTTGTAGAAACTTTAATAATAAAAACCATATACAAAGTTTCTAAGCTCTATTTGTCCCTTTTAAAAGCATTGGCTGGTGTTCAGGAGACTGTATAGTTTGTCAACTGGTAATGTTAGTTGATAATCTGCCACTTGACCTTGCAACAAGGCACGGAGGTAAAGTTGAAATCGTAAATACATGTGTAAGTTGGTATCTAATGCTTCAATCTATTTTGATTTCCTGACTATACGGTCAAAGGTTGTCCTAATACTATTGTAAAATTATCTTGCTGTGCAGGAACACATATATCAAATAATTATAGCCCAAGAACTTTAGCGACTCTGGCTGTCAATTATCAGGTATTCAAAATTCATTTAGCCTTCGCTGATCAAAGCTGCTTGAGACTGCAACACAGAGACAGCCATAGACTAGGTCATATGATCTCATATCTAGGGGTGCCGATTGGGAGGGGATACTTTTCCTTCTTAGGTTCAACCTCCTAGGTTTTGTAAAACACCTTTTTTTATATTCATTTAAAAAAAAAGAAAAGAAACCGTTGACCCTTGCATTTTTGTGAAATGGCACCCTTAACCACTGGATCTATCTTTAGTTTCAAACAAATTTTGTGAGATCAAGGACAAGTTTGTTGCTGTCGAGAGCTTGATGTTAGTTTGCGGTAGTGTTTCTGAAAGGGTATTTACTCATAGACGTTCAAAGCAACTTTTGTGGCTAAGTGGTGAACATTCGGTTTTCATCAATCCCACTCTTGGCATTACAGGCCATTCATTTGGGTATCTTGCTGTTATTATTAAAAAATAATGTCGCTGCATCAGAATATTACTCAAATAATAAACATGGGACCAGTTTGTGAGGGGAAGTTGATCTGATTAATTTATACCCCATCTACTATACCGTAGCATACATACCGTGTGTTGCTTATATCCACCATTCTAGCTCTCTAACGATCATTGATAACTATATAATTTGACCTGGAGTTTATTCTTCCCAAATTCTGGTCGATGTGAATTCTAGCAAAATTTACGGTATTCTATTACCTACTTCAATTAAGTATAAGGTATAGAAAATATAAGTGGTTTTATCAAGAAACGGGAATAATATTGACCGGTGTTTTTACCTAACAACTATTTTGTCTAACCTGCATCTTTGAACATACTTCTTGGGAAAGGCAAAAATATTTTCGCATTTCGTAGGTGGGGTCTTGAAACCTCTACATCAGGTTTCTTTGATATGCTGAATTTAATTAAATTTGTTTTGTTATATTGGCTTCCCTTTTCGTGTGTGTCATCTCCCTTTTTACAAAACTAAGCAAGTTTTCTCAGGCTCGTATCTCTTGATGGATAAAAAAGGGATAAAGATCCTCCTTAGCCATTGCTGGCGTGAAGGACGTCAGACCGAGGATTCAATTTCTGGATCTGTTTTAAAAGAACAAGTAGTTTGTCACCCAACCTTGCTGCGGCAGAAATCAAACCCTGAGTTCCAATTTACCAAGCAGAGCATCGATCCACATTGCTTCGAAAGGTAAAATATTTTCAGGATTGATGTGATTGACCAACACGAAAATTGTTGACATCAACCTTTATTTCGGCCCTTGAGTGTGCTGATACAGCCTGGTTCAATCTCTGGGCCCCGTAATACTAAGCTGAGGTTAAAACCACTGTGCCACCACAGGACAACTCTTTGAAGCTACCCTTAAGGGGTTACCTTAGACTTTATGAATTTTACCAATTTAGAATTTCAGTATACAGCCAAATCTTTTGTTGAATATATTTTTAGTAGTACAGTAAATTTTCAGCTACTACCAACAGGAATTGCATCTTACCTATAGTCCATTACTATAAACAGTTTCATCAAGAACCATTTGGTTAGTAGAAAAATTCATTAAGCACAATATGGAATTTCTATGATCGTTCTTGAATCACCACCTGCGATATTTAGGGTAGGCCCTATCGCTATTTTTTTTTCTTCTTTTTTTTTTAATAATACAAATCCTTCCTTCACTTGGCGTTTTAAGTTCAATCATTGCTATTCAAGGACTACCAAGAATAAAAACAAATCATTTTTTTTCTAAATAACATCTTGCATATATTCAAATTTAACTTTTTCAGAGTTACTTTTCCTGTTTTATCTTGTTTACTTGATTACAAAATTATTTTTGCTCACTTGTCTCTATACCAATGAACCTTCAACCCTAGACATTATGTCTTCCTGTGCTCTCATTGGTGTTTAGAGCATCAAAGAAGAGCCACCAGTCCGTCAGCAGGAATGCCATAGTCCACACGTTTTTTTATTTCCCAATCCCACTACCAAAGGTACACACTGAACATTCGGAAGCAAAAATGAAACCAAAAGAAATATCCTGTAGGGCCTTAAATGGTTTTTCACACATACAGCATTGGAAATAATGATCTAACACCTTTTTTCTTGCATATACTTTTCCGTTATGCATGTAGTAAAGATGATTATATCCCTGCTAATCTTCTATTTTTTGTTTTTTTTCTCGTACAAAAAAATGCAGTTTCTTCGCCAATTAAATTTCAAAGAAAAGTATTAATAGTGTGAATAATTTCTTTCAAATAAAATGCATTCAAAATAAAATATGCAACAAACAAAACTGCAATCACATAACACAGGTTTGGAATCACAATCCTAATTTACAATGTCTTCTAAATATCACTTTTTAACTCTCAACGACAAAATTTGTTTACCAATTTTGTTCAAACATCATGTTTATTATTGGTTTCACTAGAAGGTTTAAACTCAATAGCCTCTGTGCTTACTTTAAATTCAGCAACAACATTTCCTAGTAGATCTTCTGGTTCTAATGGCTCTCCATCTAGAGGTGTCACGTAAGTATGAACTGTCCTTAAGGACCCATCTTTTATGTGCTCGTTTTCGGGGCTTATATGAACTGACTGAAGGCTATCCTGTTTGTTCTTATTGCTCCTATTCCTGTTCTTTTCCATGATGTTACTTTTATTCCACAACAAAATTAATTTAAATTCTTTGCGAAAGCTGTCATTAAGCCAAGCATAGAGGAAGACATTATAGCAAACAGAGGACATTGCAATCCAGTGAACAACAAAGAATAATATCTCATGGTAAGCTTCACATTCAATAGGAAATAAATCGTTGTATAGGTTTACCAAGTTTATCGGAAGCCATGAAGCACCGAAAATGATTACCATCGCTATTAGCATTCTATTTGTGCGTCTTTTTCGTTGCCTTTCAATCTCTTCACTTCTTATACTTTTCATCCCAGGCTTTGCCTTAGCCCTGCTTTGAAGCCTTATGCAAACTCTTGTATAAGCATATGTAGTTACAAAAAAGGGTACAATGAACTGCAATGTACTGGTGATAACACCAAACCATTTTCGAGGCTCTGGTTCGTCCCACAGTTCTCCACACGCAATAGTTTCATTTGTCTCATAAAGGGTCATATGATAACCATAAGGAAGTGTAAGAGACAAGGCAAAAATCCATATAAATGCAATTATTAGAAGGCAAGTTGTAAGCCTCATCCGTGGTCGAAAGGGATATAAAATGACGAAGTATCTATCCACGGCAATAGACGTAAGTGTTAAGGCAGATACATAAACACCAACACCTTGTGCGTAGGAGACTAAATGACAGAGCATTTTTCCAAACACCCAGTTTGCCATAAAAGAATAAATAGGTGTAAAGGGTATGCCAAGTACACACAATAATATATCAGACAAAGCTAAGTTTGCGATAAAAAAGTTAGTAACAGTTTGCATGGCTTTATTTCTTCCAACTATATAACAAATCACGACGTTGCCCAAAAGACCAATGATAAAAATCACAATATACAAAGTTGTGAAAACCACCAATGGTATTGGGTGCTTTAAAACCGTTTTGTTCTGCTTTAGAGGACAATCCATAGCCTCAAGTAATGTATTGTTGAAGTAAGTATAATACTCCTCGGAGGTATAATTGTCAGTAGCCGCATAATCATAGTCCTCGGTGAAATTATTTTCAAATCCCTCCGATCGTACATTATGGTGTCCCTAAAAAAAGTATCATCATTAAATTATTTTGTATATTTTAGCCTAAAGATAAGTTATTGACAAGAAATAAACTTCACCTGAAAGAAGTGTAAAGGGCCGTTAATTTGACACCTTTTTTTGGGGCGTCCTCTTGGCATATTTTATGCTAATGAAAAACATTGTCTGGATACAACACCTTTTATGCAATGTATAACATCATTGCAATACTCTCATTTATCGTTTTTGCTCTTTAAATGCATTTGAATTTGATTTCATTCACATGATTTTTCAAAATTAATGGTCTAAAGTACAGTTAGCCAAAGGGTGCCAGTACTACCCATGACACACCGAAATATTGTCGTGCCCCAAGCTTCTATTTACCCAATAACTGCATTACACTCATAGGCCTAAACGCCTTCAGCATGACACTATGAACCTTTATGGTAAAGAGCGGGGTTAACGCGTGTATCTTCCCCTAATATAGAGAATAATTTCTGTTCGTTTTAAGTTTTATTGTCACTTTTCACCCTAATTTGAGGAAAAGAAATATTTATAGATTTATATATATATATATATATATATATATATATATATATATATATATATATATATATATATATATATATATATATATATCTCTAGGAACTTAATATCATCAATGACATATTTACTCAGTCAACTAACACCTCACTCTTTTACCATTGGTAAACTTAGGTCTCACATCTGTTTCCTACACAAGACATAAATATCCTAAAACCAATGGAAAAACGGCTGAAAAGCTAAAAAATGTGTCTTTGAAAAATGATACCTGTCGTTATCGATAACTGTAGTTAATAATACCACCGTCTATGACTTCGGATAAATATTTGACATTCAAATGTATCCATCACAGGAGGCTTTACGCAAGATACTGAGTACATGGCGGGGTCGGATCTAAAGGCTCATTTTGTATGACTTTGGATAAATATTTGACATTCAAATGTATCCATCACAGGAGGCCTTATGCAAGATACCGAATACATGTTGGTTGGATCCAAAGGCTCATTTCTCATGCTATGCGTGTGACAGGAATGGTGGGATATGTGTGTAACAGGAATGATGGGTTTTGTGTGCTTATATTGTTTCATCAACAAAAGGAATGATTATGCAATACCAGATGCTCGGAGGACCAGGAGTGTGGAAATGGTATCTCAAATACACTTGGCTATGTTTGTGATAGGATTCGTTGAAGGGATACGAGAGGTTAGTAACTCAAAAGGTAAATCGGGATATGTGTGTGACAGGACTCGTTGAAGGGATACTACTAACTAGCCTGTTATTCATAAGGAATAAGGCTTGTTTTTGTAAAATTAAAATGTATGATATGAAAAGTAACTTTTGGCATTTGAAAAGCCTTTCTTCAACAATAATGTTAAAGCTTTGCACTTCTGAAGCTTGATTACGATTTTTGAAGCTTTGTTATGCAGAAGTTAAGCCTCAATGTAGAAATGGAGATTGAAATGGCAGCCATGTGTGACTCTGGATGTGATTATCAAGATTTGTAGAAACTTTAATAATAAAAACCATATACAAAGTTTCTAAGCTCTATTTGTCCCTTTTAAAAGCATTGGCTGGTGTTCAGGAGACTGTATAGTTTGTCAACTGGTAATGTTAGTTGATAATCTGCCACTTGACCTTGCAACAAGGCACGGAGGTAAAGTTGAAATCGTAAATACATGTGTAAGTTGGTATCTAATGCTTCAATCTATTTTGATTTCCTGACTATACGGTCAAAGGTTGTCCTAATACTATTGTAAAATTATCTTGCTGTGCAGGAACACATATATCAAATAATTATAGCCCAAGAACTTTAGCGACTCTGGTTGTCAATTATCAGGTATTCAAAATTCATTTAGCCTACGCTGATCAAAGCTGCTTGAGACTGCAACACAGAGACAGCCATAGACTAGGTCATTTGATCTCATATCTAGGGGTGCCGATTGGGAGGGGATACTTTTCCTTCTTAGGTTCAACCTCCTAGGTTTTGTAAAACACCTTTTTTTTATATTCATTTAAAAAAAAAGAAAAGAAACTGTTGACCCTTGCATTTTTGTGAAATGGCACCCTTAACCACTGGATCTATCTTTAGTTTCAAACAAATTTTGTGAGATCAAGGACAAGTTTGTTGCTGTCGAGAGCTTGATGTTAGTTTGCGGTAGTGTTTCTGAAAGGGTATTTACTCATAGACGTTCAAAGCAACTTTTGTGGCTAAGTGGTGAACATTCGGTTTTCATCAATCCCACTCTTGGCATTACAGGCCATTCATATGGGTATCTTGCTGTTATTATTAAAAAATAATGTCGCTGCATCAGAACATTACTCAAATAATAAATATGGGACCAGTTTGTGAGGGGAAGTTGATCTGATTAATTTATACCCCATCTACTATACCGTAGCATACATACCGTGTGTTGCTTATATCCACCATTCTAGCTCTCTAACGATCATTGATAACTATATAATTTGACCTGGAGTTTATTCTTCCCAAATTCTGGTCGATGTGAATTCTAGCAAAATTTACGGTATTCTATTACCTACTTCAATTAAGTATAAGGTATAGAAAATATAAGTGGTTTTATCAAGAAACTGGAATAATATTGACCGGTGTTTTTACCTAACAACTATTTTGTCTAACCTGCATCTTTGAACATACTTCTTGGGAAAGGCAAAAATATTTTCGCATTTCGTAGGTGGGGTCTTGAAACCTCTACATAAAGTTTCTTTGATATGCTGAATTTAATTAAATTTGTTTTGTCATATTGGCTTCCCTTTTCGTGTGTGTCATCTCCCTTTTTACAAAACTAAGCAAGTTTTCTCAGGCTCGTATCTCTTGATGGATAAAAAAGGGATAAAGATCCTCCTTAGCCATTGCTGGCGTGAAGGACGTCAGACCGAGGATTCAATTTCTGGATCTGTTTTAAAAGAACAAGTAGTTTGTCACCCAACCTTGCTGCGGCGGAAATCAAACCCTGGGTTCCAATTTACCAAGCAGAGCATCGATCCACAGTGCTTCGAAAGGTAAAATATTTTCAGGATTGATGTGATTGACCAACCCGAAAATTGTTGACATCAACCTTTATTTCGGCCCTTGAGTGTGCTGATACAGCCTGGTTCGATCTCTGGGCCCCGTAATACTAAGCTGAGGTTAAAACCACTGTGCCACCACAGGACAACTCTTTGAAGCTACCCTTAAGGGGTTACTTTAGACTTTATGAATTTTACCAATTTAGAATTTCAGTATACAGCCAAATCTTTTGTTGAATATATTTTTAGTAGTACAGTAAATTTTCAGCTACTACCAACAGGAATTGCATCTTACCTATAGTTCATTACTATAAACAGTTTCATCAAGAACCATTTGGTTAGTAGGAAAATTCATTAAGCACGATATGGAATTTCTATGATCGTTCTTGAATCACCACCTGCGATATTTAGGGTAGGCCCTATCGCTATATTTTTTTTCTTCTTTTTTTTTAATAATACAAATCCTTCCTTCACTTGGCGTTTTAAGTTCAAACATTGCTATTCAAGAACTACCAAGAATAAAAACAAATCATTTTTTTTCTAAATAACATCTTGCATATATTCAAATTTAATTTTTTCAGAGTTACTTTTCCTGTTTTATCTTGTTTACTTGATTACAAAATTATTTTTGCTCACTTGTCTCTATACCAATGAACCTTCAACCCTAGACATTATGTCTTCCTGTGCTCTCATTGGTGTTTAGAGCATCCAAGAAGAGCCACCAGTCCGTCAGCAGGAATGCCATAGTCCACACGTTTTTCTATTTCCCAATCCCACTACCAAAGGTACACACTGAACATTCGGAAGCAAAAATGAAACCAAAAGAAATATCCTGTAGGGTCTTAAATGGTTTTTCACACATACAGCATTGGAAATAATGATCTAACACCTTTTTTCTTGCATATACTTTTCCGTTATGCATGTAGTAAAGATGATTATATCCCTGCTAATCTTCTGTTTTTTGTTTTTTTTTCTCGTACAAAAAAATGCAGTTTCTTCGCCAATTAAATTTCAAAGGAAAGTATTAATAGTGTGAATAATTTCTTTCAAATAAAATGCATTCAAAATAAAATATGCAACAAACAAAACTGCAATCACATAACACAGGTTTGGAATCACAATCCTAATTTACAATGTCTTCTAAATATCACTTTTTAACTCTCAACGACAAAATTTGTTTACCAATTTTGTTCAAACATCATGTTTATTATTGGTTTCACTAGAAGGTTTAAACTCAATAGCCTCTGTGCTTACTTTAAATTCAGCAACAACATTTCCTAGTAGATCTTCTGGTTCTAATGGCTCTCCATCTAGAGGTGTCACGTAAGTATGAACTGTCCTTAAGGACCCATCTTTTATGTGCTCGTTTTCGGGGCTTATATGAACTGACTGAAGGCTATCCTGTTTGTTCTTATTGCTCCTATTCCTGTTCTTTTCCATGATGTTACTTTTATTCCACAACAAAATTAATTTAAATTCTTTGCGAAAGCTGTCATTAAGCCAAGCATAGAGGAAGACATTATAGCAAACAGAGGACATTGCAATCCAGTGAACAACAAAGAATAATATCTCATGGTAAGCTTCACATTCAATAGGAAATAAATCGTTGTATAGGTTTACCATGTTTATCGGAAGCCATGAAGCACCGAAAATGATTACCATCGCTATTAGCATTCTATTTGTGCGTCTTTTTCGTTGCCTTTCAATCTCTTCACTTCTTATACTTTTCATCCCAGGCTTTGCCTTAGCCCTGCTTTGAAGCCTTATGCAAACTCTTGTATAAGCATATGTAGTTACAAAAAAGGGTACAATGAACTGCAATGTACTGGTGATAACACCAAACCATTTTCGAGGCTCTGGTTCGTCCCACAGTTCTCCACACGCAATAGTTTCATTTGTCTCATAAAGGGTCATATGATAACCATAAGGAAGTGTAAGAGACAAGGCAAAAATCCATATAAATGCAATTATTAGAAGGCAAGTTGTAAGCCTCATCCGTGGTCGAAAGGGATATAAAATGACGAAGTATCTATCCACGGCAATAGACGTAAGTGTTAAGGCAGATACATAAACACTAACACCTTGTGCGTAGGAGACTAAATGACAGAGCATTTTTCCAAACACCCAGTTTGCCATAAAAGAATAAATAGGTGTAAAGGGTATGCCAAGTACACACAATAATATATCAGACAAAGCTAAGTTTGCGATAAAAAAGTTAGTAACAGTTTGCATGGCTTTATTTCTTCCAACTATATAACAAATCACGACGTTGCCCAAAAGACCAATGATAAAAATCACAATATACAAAGTTGTGAAAACCACCAATGGTATTGGGTGCTTTAAAACCGTTTTGTTCTGCTTTAGAGGACAATCCATAGCCTCAAGTAATGTATTGTTGAAGTAAGTATAATACTCCTCGGAGGTATAATTGTCAGTAGCCGCATAATCATAGTCCTCGGTGAAATTATTTTCAAATCCCTCCGATCGTACATTATGGTGTCCCTAAAAAAAGTATCATCATTAAATTATTTTGTATATTTTAGCCTAAAGATAAGTTATTGACAAGAAATGAACTTCACCTGAAAGAAGCGTAAAGGGCCGTTAATTTGACACCTTTTTTTGGGGCGTCCTCTTGGCATATTTTATGCTAATGAAAAACATTGTCTGGATACAACACCTTTTATGCAATGTATAACATCATTGCAATACTCTCATTTATCGTTTTTGCTCTTTAAATGCATTTGAATTTGATTTCATTCACATGATTTTTCAAAATTAATGGTCTAAAGTACAGTTAGCCAAAGGGTGCCAGTACTACCCATGACACACCGAAATATTGTCGTGCCCCAATCTTCTATTTACCCAATAACTGCATGACACTCATAGGCCTAAACACCTTCAGCATGACACTATGAACCTTTATGGTAAAGAGCGGGGTTAACGCGTGTATCTTCCCCTAATATAGAGAATAATTTCTGTTCGTTTTAAGTTTTATTGTCACTTTTCACCCTAATTTGAGGAAAAGAAATATTTATAGATTTATATATATATATATATATATATATATATATATATATATATATATATATATAGATAACTTCGAAGACCACACTGCCTTTCCATGACGAAAGTAAAACAGTTCAAAATAGGGATGCTAGTTTTACTGCTGATGATGAACACTGTATATGTGTTCGAAATATCCAGTTAAATAATTTTATATTTCACTGTCAATAAAAAGGTATCATCCCTATTTTGAACTGTTTTACTTTTATACATATTTATATATATATATATATATATATATATATATATGACATTATGAACCTTTTTGGTAAAGAGTAGGGTTAACGCGTGTGTCTTCCCCTCATATAGAGAATAATTTCTGTTCGTTTTAAGTTTTATTGTATAATTTTCGGTTCTGGTATTAAAAAATTTTCGAATTTTAATCCATATTGGAGTGTTAATAATTCACTGCAGGTGATAGATTCTTTAACAATGGTTTCAGCTAAAAGAATTGAGTCTTTCGATTTTGCGACAATGTATACTAATTTATCACTTAATGTAGTGTTTGATAATTTAAAAACTGTTGTCAAGAAATCTTTCCTCTTATCTAGTAAAAGGTTCTTAAAAATAGACATTTATAATAAAAAAGCTATATGGACAAACTGCTTTAATACTACAGTTAACTTGAGATGTTACAGCTTGGATATGATTTTTGAGTTATTGGAATTTGTTTTATACAATACTTATATAAGATTTGGGGGTTATTTGTACAAGCAAATTGTGGGAATTCCCATGGGGGGGGAATGCCAGCCCATTTATAGCTGACTTTTTTTTAAGTCAACTAGAATATAAATATATGATGGATAAGAATAATCCAATTAATTTAAAACATGCTTGGTCAAATAATAAAAGATATTTAGATGATATTTTGGTCTTAAATTGTAAGAATTTCATTGATATTTCTAAAAATATATATCCATCAGAGCTTATTCTTGAGCCTAGTCATGGCGCTGGTCATGAAGATCATTTCTTAGATTTAAATATTAATATTTGTGATAATAATAAATTAAGTTTTAAAATGTATAATAAAACGGATGATTTTGATTTTGAAGTGATTAGTTTCTCATTCCCTGAAAGTAATATACACTCAAATATCACATATTCAGCGTTTTTCTCACAGCTACTTCGTTATGCAAGGATTTGTAGTAATTATATTGATTTTAAAAATAGATGTAAAATCTTAAGCCAAAAATTGATATCAAGAGGTTTTTCTGCAAATAAATTAACTTGGTAATTTAAAAAAATTTAGTTTTCATTATAGCGAACTTTTAAATAAATATCAAAAGAATTATCTAGAAATACTTAAAGAAATTTTCAACTAATTTCGGAGGTTCGAGAAATGTTATCACAGCGCCATTTATTTTGAATTGTGTTTCTAATTGAGCGGATTTTCTTAAAAATTAGCCACATGGTAAAGATGAATTTTATAATTGTTTAGTTCATTCAGGTTTTTTGCAATGTGTTAATATTTGTGATTTGGTAAAATTTATAATATTTAGTTTACCTATTGTTGCTAAAGAGAGGGATATATTAACAGGATAAGCTTGTTTTGGTTTTACTTGGTTGTTTTACATTTGCTGTTTTTGTTTTTTTTCATAGGCATGTATTTTGGGAGTGATACCTGACGCGGAGATGCCATGGATATTCTGTGGTAGCCACAACACTGTGCTGGGTAGAGAATTTAGAGTGGCGAAACCCTATATAGGCCAGTGTATTCTCCTGATGAGCCCTTATGCTGGGTGTTGCCTCTGAATTATTTGTCTATATTATTTTTTCTATTGTTTGGTACATGACAACTTATACTTATTGACGACATGACTGCCTGTCCATGGATTATTCTTTATGGTTGATTGTGTGTGGCTATGCTGTTTGACCTATTTGATTGTATGGATGAGTAGGGTTAAGGCCTCATTCAAGTGCTGGTCTATATTAATCACTAATTTAGGAAAACAGTCTTCCTTTTCTCCTTCTGTCTCTTTTTTTTTTTTTTTTGTGCTGTTGCATTAGTGATTTCTCTTTTCATGATATATATATATATATATATATATATATATATATATATATATATATATATATATATATATATATATATATATATTATATATATACATATATATATACATATATATATATTTCTTTTCCTCAAATTTGTATTGTATCTATCTATCTATCTATCTATATAAAAACGAGTTGTGTGTATGCATGTTTGTTTGTTTTTAAAAAGAGCGTTTGCATATGATGTCATTATAAGTACATAGGCTTTGTATATGCACACTTTGTATAGGCTTTGTATAGGCTTTGTATATGCACAGACAACAGGAAAGCCAAGAATGTTGTATATTCGCAAGTTTTACGTAGTTCAAAACACATATATAAATCTATCTATGTTCATAGGTGGTACACAGGGACACAACTACAATGGCGCGTAACAACTTACGCGCGCGAGGGGGCTTGGGGGGGGGGCGAATCGCCCCCATCAACTAGGTGTTGGGGTGGCGCTTCGCACCACCCCAACACCTAGTACCGAATGAAAATTGTATATAGAGGCTGCTGGGGATTTTTTTTCTTTTAGAGTAACAACATTTGTAGAGGTGTTTTTTTAACTTAGGGTTTTTTGAAGGGATATGAAATGAAACTAGATCTACGTTGCATGGGTAACGTGAGATTCAGCGGCAGCCTTTGTTCGGCTTCGCCGAGTAAAGTGTTGCGAGAGCAACACTTTGGTTTTGTTTCCTCGCTTCGATTAAATGCTGAAGTTGTTAATCTGTAAGGATCTCAAAATAAATACCAGGTAAACCAACTCGCAAAATTTACAAACCCATCATTGCAACTACCAAAAGTTTCAAACATTTCTTACGACTAGAACCAAATTGGTCCTACCATCAAATACCCCGGAAACAAATAATAGTTATATCAACTAGCAAAAGTTGCGAACCCCTCATTGCAAAAAGATGATTATGAGCTAACAGCCGACTGTTAATTATAACTCCCCTATATATCTCACAATTGGTATCAGCCTATTCTTGGTTTCAGTGTGAACCTTACTACTGAAGTTTTCAACCCCTTTAAACTTTCAAACTGGTGTATCTCATGAAGAAGTTTTTCTACCGAAAAATAACCTTACTACTGAAGTTGTCAACCCCTTTAAACTTCCAAACTGGTATATCTCATGAAGGAATTCTTCTATCAAAAAATGGATTGCATATACTTTAATCATCTCATCAAGAGCTATCGACTGCCGTCGGAAAAAACATCTATCTCTCTTACTTCAAAAGTTGACTTTTTTGCCGTAGGCCAAGTTCCTAACGTCATCCCTTAGAAAGGAGCAAAGGATAAACTCTAATTTCCTTATCAGGCAACGAGAGAACTTTATAAAGTTTAAGAGGCACATATACTCTCTCTCTCTCTCTCTCTCTCTCTCTCTCTCTCTCTCTCTCTCTCTCTCTCTCTCTCTCTTTCTCTCTCTCTGTGTGCCTTTGCGTCTGACTGGCTTTTCGCTTGTCTCTCTCTCTGTGTCTGTGTGTCTGAGTGGATGTTTGCCTGTCCTTGTGTCTGTCTTTGTGTGTCTAAATCTGTTTTTTTGCCCTTTCCCCCATTCCTCCATTAAACCTACAAGAATCCAAGATATGTGTAAAATTTTATACGTTGTGTGTTTCTGAAGAATGCTTCAGAAATATGACATTGATTAGATTCAATTTTACTGTTTTTGGTCCTAGGGTATAGCAGATTGCAAATTGAAAACAAACGTAATCTTGGAAAATACCTTTTACGATGTTTTTCTTCTGATTTGTTAAAACAATATTTCCTTAGAGTGCAAAAACAAACAAAAAATATTAAGAATTCCCACTCTCCTTCCCCATTAAACATACGAGAATCTGAGGCATGTATATTTTACAAATACTATACATTGTGTCTTTCTGGAGAATGCTTCAGAAATCTGAAATTAAACATATTCAGTTCTATTCATTTCATTCTTAGGCTTTACTAGTTCATAAATTTAAAACCCATACAATCATGGAAAACACCTTTTATGAGGATTTTCTTCTGATTCAATAAAGCGAGATTTCCTCAGAGTGCAAAAAGAAAAAATATTAAAAATTCTATCGTATTCCCCCATTAAACCTACAAGAATCCAAGATATGTACGTTTTACAATGTTCTATACGTTGTGTGTTTCTGGAGAATGCTTCAGAAATCTGAAATTAAGCAAATTCGGCCTATTTTTTCGTTTTTAGGCTTTAGTAGATCGTAAATTGAAAATAAAAGTAATCCTGAAAAACAACTTTTATGAGTTTTTCTTCTTATTTGATATAGCGATAATTCCTCAGAGTGCAAAAAATAAGAATTTCTTAACCCTATCCCACTGTCAAACCAATACCTACGAGAATCCAATATATATAGGTTGTGTGTGTCTGGAGAATACTTCTGAAATCTGAAATCAAGCAAATTCAATCCTTCTATTCTGTATTGAAAACAAATGCAATCCTGAAAAACACCTTTTATGAGGTTTTTTTTCTGATTTGACGAAATCGATATTTCATCAGAGTGCAAAAAGAAAACAGAATATTAAGAATTCCCACTCACTTCTCCCATTAAACCTACGAGAATCTGAGATATATACGTTTTACAAAACTCTATACGTTATGCGTTTCTGGAGAATGCTTCAGATTTCTGAAATCAAGCAAATTCAGTTATACTGCTTTCAGTCCTAGGCTTTAGTAGATCGCAAATTGAAAACAAATGCAATCCTGAAAAATACCTTTTATGACGTTTTTCCTTTGATTTGATAAAGTGAGATTTCCTCAGAGTTTGAAAAGAAAAAAAAATATATTAAGAATTCCTTAACACTACCTCACTCCCCCATTAAACCTATGAGAATCCGTGATATGTACGTTTTACAAAACTCTATGCGTTATGTGTTTCTGGAGAATGCTGCAGAAATATGAAATTAAGCAAATTCGGTCCTATTTTTATCGGTCTTAGAATTTAGTAGATCGTAAACTGAAAATAAAGTCAAACGTGGAAACCACCTTTTATGAGATTTTCTTGTCATTTGATACAGCTAGATTTCCTCAGAGTGCAAAAAAGAAAATAATAAGAATTATTTATGAGGTTCCTGCTATGAGCTTTTTCTTCTGATTTGGTAAAACTATATATCCTTGGAGTGCTAAAAGAAAAATAATAATAATAATTTGCACTCTTCTCCTCCATCAAACCTACAAGAATCCAAAACATGTACATTCTACGAATTCTATACGTTGTGTCTTTCTGGAGAATGCTTCGGAATTCTAAAATTAGCCAAATTCAGTTCTACTGCTCTCGGTCCAAGGTTTTAGTAGATCGTAGATTGAAAACAAATGCAATCCTCTGATTTGATGAAGCAAGATTTCATCAGAGTTCGAAAAGAAATGAAAATATTAAGAATTCCTTAACCCTACCCCACTCCCCCATTAAACCTAGGAAAATCTGAGATATGTACGTTTTACAAGATTCTACACGTTGTTTGTCTCTAGAGAATGCTTCAGAAATCTGAAACTAAGAAAATTCAGTCCTATTGTTTTCAGTCTTGGGTTTTAATTGATCGTAAATTGGGAATAAAGGCTATCCTTGAATTTTTATTAAGAGGCTGTTCATAATATGTAAACATGTAAATTTACGGAATGCGTTTTACAAAATTCTATACGTTTTGTGTTTCAGGAGAATGCTTTAGAAATATGAAATTAAGCAAATTCTGTCCTATTCTTTTCGGTCTTAGGCTTTAGTAGATCATAAATTGAAGATAAAGGGAATCCTGGAAAACGCCTTTTATGAGGTTTTTCTTCTGATTTGATAAAACGAGATTTCCTCAGAGTGCAAAAAGAAAAAAAATAATAAGAATTTCTTAACCCTACCATTAACCTACCATGTTTCCTTAGAGTGCAAAAAGAAAAAATAAATATTAAGAATGTCCACTCTTCTCCCTCATTAGATCTACGAGAATCTAAGATATGTAGATTTTACAAATTCTATACGTTGTAACTTTATGAAGAATGCTTCAGAAATCTGAAATTAAGCTAATTCAGTTCTACTGCTTTCGGTTATAGACTTTACTAGACCTTAAATTGAAAACAAATGGAGTCCTGGAAAGGACCTTTTATTAGGTTTTCTTTCGATTTGATAAAGCGAGATTTCCTTAGAATTCAAGAAGAAAAAAAACTTTAGGAATTCTAACTCTCTTCCCCATTAAACCTACGAGAATCCAAGATATGTACGTTTTACAGAATTCTGTACGTTGTGTGTTTCTGAAGAATGCTTCAGAAATCTGAAATTAAGCAAATTCGGTCCAATTATTTCGGTTTGGGCTTTAGTAGATCGTAAATTGAAAATAAGGGCAGTAGCGTCGTTTGGCGGGGGGCAGTTGCTCCCCCTAAATAATTTGAGAAAAAATACAATTCATTGAGTATCTTTGAAACTTTTTTTTTTTAAGCTTCAAAGTCGCTCTTTACTTCGACCAAATAATTTTTCTATTAATCCCAGCTCGTTTTTAATGTAAAAGACACGAAAAATAGTGGTCCATTGTGCTTCCTCGTCAATGCTCATACAAACAAACCGCCTTTGAAGTCTTATCATCAAGGAAATAGCACATTTAATTCTTATACAAGCTCAGCATAACATCAACCAGGGAAAAGTTTGCTCATTTTCGCAGGTCTAGTGCTTGAAATACATTATAGCGAGAAACAAGTTCGACTATCTTCAATATCTGAATTGGACTATGGTACGTTAATTTTGTGTTTTAAGCTAGACTAAGCAATTTATATGATACTTGGTCTAGGTTATCCAATAGGGCAGTGCCGAAGGAATTCAGACCTACAGAGGTCTAAGAACCTGAAATCCCGAATACTGAACGGTATTACGTTTTTGTTCTAAAAATATTCTGGTCTTCGTTTCACCTCTTAACATAAACAACGATGCATTCAATAGTCGTTCTTTCCTGTTGCATTAGAATGTCATTAACAAAATAAAACTCTGGCCTATGAAAAATTTCAAAATCTTCTGGTTTTGGTTTTACTTCTTAGCATAAATAGATAGGTATTCAATAAGTATTCTTTCCCATTGAATTACAAGGTCATTAAGAAAAATAAAACTCTGGCCCATGACAAATCTAAATAATCTTCTGGTCTTGGTTTCACCTCTTAGTGTAAACAACGATGCATTGAATAGTCGTTCTTTCCCATTGTATTAGAATGCCATTAAGAAAATAAAACTTAATTAAGAAAGAAAAGAAAAAACCAATGAACCTTCTAGGAAATCTAAAAGAATCCGTTGGGCCTAGGCCCAGTGAAGTGTGTAAAGAGAGTTTGCTCCAAACTGACGGGAGGTGGGAGGATAAAATCGGGTTAATTGAAAATGTTCAAAAGTCTGGCAGCTTCAATTTTACATCAGCTACTAACGCCGGAAACGGATTGATAGGCAACAACGATAAAAAAAATATATGTAGCCCTCACTTAGACACCCCCAAATCCCCCGAATCACTTTTTTGCAGTTATCTTTTCATCCTCCATAATCCCATTGTTAAAATACATACATAAATTTTTGCAATTAGCTGCCACTAGACCCTGAGCCCCCTAAATTCTGAGACCACAAATTTTGGGGACACAAAATTCTGAGACCAAAAAAAATCTAAGTCCAAAAAATTCTAACTCCCAAATATCTTTTTATGGGGGGGGGCAAAAAGTTGGGAGAGGGAGGGGCGTTGGGACCTTCAGAGGTGGGGCATGCATGACCATAAGTTCCCTCTAAAAGAAGTGTTGATATAAGCACTCATTCCTGTTAATATGATTATACAAGCGGTTACACTATGCCTATATTATCGATGCTGTCATGTAAAGCTCAATACTATATCATAAATTGTATTTTTCAAATTTTAAACAAAAGAAGCGGTTTACTTTCTTTTGTTAATCATGTTCAGACTGGTATTTGAAAATAAGATGCCGGCTAAATTACACTAATGATGTATCTCTCTTGTAGTATGGTCATCTAAGCAGGCTAATGACCTAAATATAGGCAACCTTTAGTGCCTCAGGGGTTTTTACTGCTGGAGTATTGCCCCCATTCCTACTTTAATACAAATATATATATATATATATATATATATATATATATATATATATATATATATATATATATATATATATATATATATATATATATATATATATATATATATATATATATATATATATATATATATATATATATATATATATATATATATATATATATATATATGTCATGTTGCTTATAAAAGACACAGCACAGAAAAAACTGTATTACGGTTTATACACCTTGACAATTTGACTAAACCATTCCCGTGGGGCTTAAGCATCCAACAATAGTCGAAGATACAACACATAATCTATTTTTGTAAAATTCCTAAATATCAAGGGAATTTAAAAGAAAATGGACTTTGAATACCTGAAAATCAGTGAAGTATCCCATATTGACCCCAATTCTGATAGTAATACCTGTGGCCTTCCATACGACTGAGTTCCTTGGGAATAGATTCCTTCTCTGGAACATTTTGTTTCTTTTGATTGGCTGAACTCGGAATACCTGTCTAAGCTTTCTGCGTCAAAGTGGGGGAAAATGATTATGCTTCGACGCTCAAAGGAATATTTTGCATACGATGTTAAAAAATGCACTTTTGAAAAAGTAAAATTTTTGCATATATTTTAATTGATTTTGCTGTTCTCAGGCAGAGACATAATTCGATGAGAGAAGGGCGTGCCATTTTCAATTCCAAAAGAGCTAAAATAATAACTATATGCCAAAACAGATCGAAAATTACCATAAAACATGTTAAAAATGAGGTATTCTTTGGTTGTTCTCCCTTTAGAGAAATTTAAATGAGCTCTTTAATTTACGGCAAACTAATGGTGGCACTGTTTATAGAGCAATAGAAGGAGGAAAGATATGTGACATAGAAGAAGTTACTATGAAAGAAATTTAATTTTCATAACCGTTGTTTTCTAAGGTGCAAAGTCAAGCCATGGTAAATTCAAAGCAAAAAAGATAATACGGTATAAGAAAAATTAATTAGATAATACCTTTTAAATTAAAACTTCTGATCTAGGGTGTCTGCTTGAATTGACCTAATAAGCATTTTAGCCAAATCTTTTCATTAGCCAAATCTCTAGACTGACTGGCAAATTTAAACCAAACCTGGCAGAAGTAAATACAGTTTCGGATGTGTTTGATCATTTAAACTTTATGAGAAAGACTGTGTATTGTTGTCAACCAAATCCTGTACAAGGGCTTATCGTCGGGTGCAATTTAAGGACGATACTGGATTAGCACCAAGGGTGCTATGTTGATTTATGGGACCTTTAGCCTGACTCAATAGCTTAAGGATTCTATGTAACTGGAATCAATTTGTAGCAAAACTTTTAGGTCCAATTCATTTTTGGGGTAATATGTTTCGTCCCGTTTACGAGCTGATTATTCTATTGATTCTTCAACAATACGGGTGATTGCGAAGGGCGACTCTTTCAAGGTGGTATGTTAGCTTCACATATATCATCAAGGCTGACTTTTTTCCCAATACTAGCTTTATTCTAGAACTCAATAATTAACATTTTATCTCTAGCTCTTATTTGACGGTGCAAACAATTTTAATGCTTCTGATCACGTTTTTTTTTTAATGTATTATGTTAGTAAACAAGCTACACTGTTGGGTTATTGATCTCTGGCTATCCTTATTCCTGGACCAAAATCATCTTTTGATACAGTCACTCCGGATCCCAAATCAAATCACTGCAGCACCAAGCCTCCTGAAGCCAACACAGTTACACATGCTGCTTTCCCATTTTAATTTACCCCATTCAAATTCCATATTAATGTGTTTTTTTTTTGTATTCATGTTATTCCGAAGTACAGGGTTTGTGGTGGACATGGAGGAAAAGATTATTTTGAAATCTCCTTTTCTTATTCAAATCCATCTACTGTCAAAATCAAATGAAATCATATTTTGATTTGATGAAGTATATACGCGAGCTTGTGGGTGTTCAAGATTTTGTGCATTTTAAATTTAAATTATTGTCCAATTTCTTCGGTATTAAAAAAAAAAAAGAAGCATAATTTCTTATTGTTCTTATTGTCAAATCACTTGGGGCAATGAATTCTGAGTAAAGAGTGACCTTTTTCAGTAGAAATCAAAACACTGAAAGCCATAAATGTTACCTCAAACCTGTTACAGTACAAACCTGAACAAACATCAATTCTAAAAGGATTAAAGGTGCATCAAAAGGATTTACTTCTAATATTGATACTACATTGTAGATATCAGATATCAGCCAGCTTTTAACATCTAATACTGATACTTCACTATTGCCCATCGTAAGTTGCTATTATGAGAGAAGTTGCAGAATACTATAAAAAAGAAGGACGAAGTTGTCACCCGTCTTGAGAAATTCCTGTAAACTTTTTTTCCTCGCTCTAATAGATGCCTCCTAGCTGTGATGGAATTTTGTTTCTTCCCGTTTGTAACCGTCTTGTTTTTAGTTGTTGTTTTTTTTTTGTTCTCTTCTGCTATATTATTTTTAGTTATTGTTTTAATTTATATTTGCTTTTTCAGAGGTCAAAATATTTTATTTGTTTGTTACAACGGCTTAGCAAATGGCTTTGTCAATATATCGTGCAATTTGTTGTTCGTTTTTTCTTGCTAAAAAGAACTATCTATTTAATCTTGTTCATTGTTTTTTTGACATGTTTAGGTGCTATGGTTTAAAAAATAGGTAGTGAATTTTAGATTTGAACTACCAATAAAGGAGCCATTTCATTCCATGCACTCATTGTATGATGGCTGATTGACTGTGGAGTCCTCAAACTTTTTCCTCTAGCATGGAATATTTCTCTGTATCATTTTGTTATCTTGCTCTGTGGCAAGATTGTTGATTTTAAAGTGTTTAGCGACATGTCTAAATAAATATAAAATATATAATCGGAGTTTTCAGGAACCAAATTTCTAGTTTTAGATCATGGCATCCTCGTAAACTTTAGTCTCCGATTTGTAAGGAAAAAGATTTAGATATATCTCTAGCTGACAGCCTTCCTTGTACTGGAAGTCAGCAATTTTATCGTGTGTTTATTTGAAAAAGCACTTCATGGGGATCTTGAGATTTGTTTGCTTTTGTTCTTACGAAGCTACAAGATAAAACAAAGCTATTAAGTGAAAGGATTATAAAATAATCTAGAATTGCAATAGTTCCATCTTGAAACTTGGATTTTTTATGGCTAGAACCATGGAGAAATCTAAAGGAATCCAGATGTTAATGACAACCAAAACGACATGGTTCAATGTGTATCAAAGATTTTGATCTAATTGAAATAGTTGAGGGTAAATAATATGGAAAACCCTTAAAACGGCCCTTCGTAATATGTAAGTCAAACGTTTACTTTTCTTGCACAATAAAAGAAGCTTTTTTTAAATTTTAAATAATCATAAGTTAGCTTGTTTAATACACAAACTTAAACCAAGTAAAAGTTATTGCGAATGAAGAAAATAATTTTAAAATGAATGGATTGAAAATTGAGGTCATTCTTAAAATGAACAGAAATTTCCAAAAACAGGGATGGTGTCTTCCTCCTTTACCATAAACACCAATTGCTAGTGTCAATTCTTTTCTGCCTAAAAAAATGTATTCTGAGCCGTGTTTATTACTTATTTATGTATAAATTACGAATATATCAAACATACTATCTAAACTTATAAAAATTTACGAAAAAATAACAACAATATACATATTATTTGTGTGTGAGTGTGTGCAATGAATTCGATTTTTGCTTTAACAATGCAGACATCCTCGCTCTGTACAGTATTGACACCTTTTGTAATTATGCCTGTACTAAGAAACAATTAGCTTGCGCTCAGTGGAAAACAAGAGGCGGTGACAGGATACATCAAATTTATTTAATTTGGGCTATATATTTGCACATTAGGGGTGGGGCGGTGGTTGGGTTAGTTCTACTATGGATTTTCATCTGGCGATCGATTTGGTTTTTAATTTGTCAACATAGAACTAACTAGATAAGGCAAAATGTCAGACCTAAAAGAGCAGAAATTACTATATGACTAAATAATGAAATGAATCTAAATGAGGCAAAATTGTAATGTAATGTAGTAACCAAACTAGTTCAGAGTGGGAATTATAACAAAACAAGTTGGTTTGCTGCCCCTAACACACCCAAAAGACTGAAGTGTCATTGGTGCTCTGTTGAAAACTGATTGGATTTTTTAAATTGATATTTGTTTTGAGCAAATTAACTTTTCCATTCAGTTGAAAGGAAAGGGCTGAAAATGAAAAAAAAGACTAACAAGAAAGAGTTTTTTTTTAAGTAAAACTAAATTAATTTTCATATTTCCTTTATACTGCTTTTTTTTTACTGAGATTAAACATGACGTTCCTAACCCTCAAGACCCAGAAAATTTAAATCGTCAATTTGCTTTACTGAATATATTATAAATAGCCTGAATTGAAATCTTATTCGGTTAGGTTAAATTATTTACATTCATAGTAGTAGGTTTAAAAGGAATGAAATCCTCAATAAAACATATTATATATTATGTCAATAAAACTAAATTAATCTGTCAAAAACATATTGAAAAACAAAATCCTTAAAGATTTGGTATTACTTGACTATCAGAATAGTTAAAGTAGTCAATTTTGTAATGAAAAAGAAAAACTTAAAACATTTTCAGTAGTATTTTCAGTAGAACGCACATGCCACTTCCGGAGGGAATTTTTTGAAAAGAAATGGGAAGTGCCAAAAAACATGAGGTGTACTGAAAAAACACCGTGGCCTGCCAACCGGTTTTTTCCATCAAAAAAGCTAAAGAATTATTAACGTAAGGCATAATGAGTGATTAGCGCACTGAAAATTAAATCCTAAGAACAAGGGGTTCGAGTCCTGATGTCGCTGATGATTTGGAACCAGGGTTAATGGTGTGACTCCATAGGCTCAGTCAGAGTTGACCAAGCTCTAAATGGGTTCCTGGAGAAATTTTTGGGAAAAATATGGGAAGCGTTGGCTGATTTGGCCCCAACCACGCATTGCACTCCGGCCGAAGACAGTGAATCAAGAGATCAGTACTTGAGCAATGCTGACCCCTTTTGGTCAGCATGTGAAAAAATATTAAGTTTAAGCATAATAAGATCTTTCCTTAGTTTCTTCTATAAATTATTTTTCTATAAATGAAACACTATTTATGAAACATGCTCTTAATGTGTTTAATTTTGGATAGTTGTGCATCAATCTAAATCGTTTTAATGTATATGTTCTAATCATTTAGGAGTTAAAAGAGGTTAAACATGCCTAAATTTTGAAGGTGTGGAGTGGAGAATTCGAGAGACTGGTCACATTTTACAAGGAAGCTGGGCGAGATATCTATATCAAACTACTTTGATTTTAAAAAAACCTGCTAGATTTGATCGTAGTCTTAAAACAAAACTTCCGTAACGTTTCTAATTTACTGGTAACCAGATAAATAGGTTGAATGAAATATTTCATTCCTGTCAATTTCTATTCTTTACAATTGACAGGAATAAATTAAAAAAGTAAACTTTATGTGAAACTTAATAGTGGTTGATGCTATGATAAAAAATGAAACCTTTATTAAAAAATTGTTTTCAGTAAAGTGCATATGATACTGCTGAGGGGGGGGGACAAAAAAGGTAATATTTTTGCGGAGTTTTAATTATTTAAATTTAATTCATAAAGTGCCTCTTCTTGAACCTTTCAATCATGGGTTCAAATTCTCGCGTAACCCACTTTTCAATAAATTTCAGCAAAACTGCCATTATTTTTTTATTCTAATGTCGTTTAACCTTTTTTTTCTTTATTTTAACGTTATACTTGCATTACACTTTTGGAACATTAAAATGGTAAGAAATCAGTTTCTTCTGAATCAACATTATTCGTTTCCGAACAGTCTAAAATTAAATTGTGTCTTTGAACCTTCTGCAAGATTCCTGATACAGACAGAAAAACTGCTGTGTCAAGTTTGTATCTCTTTTGTTCTCAAATAATGATTTTCAGAATCTTGCATTCACTTATTGTATCGTATTACTTATTTACTTATTTACGTTTAATATTCACTTTGATTGGTGTATCGTAAGCTTTATGCTGGGTAGTTCAACTGTGTTTTAATTGCATATTTTTATTTTATCAGCAAGTGATAAAATCTATAATGTTGCCCGGGCAATATTTCCATGGAAAGTTTAAAATTTGGAAAGTTCAAATTTTGTTGACAGGAGAATTGAAGATGGCGTTTTGATTCACACTGTCCATATTTTAGCAATATGAATTACATTTTTTTTTCCTTGTAGAAGAATCACCAACGGATTTAAAAGCATTTATGGTAATGTTTTTGCAAAAATTCAAATGCAGGTCAATCTAAACTTAATCGGGTACGCAAACACTTTCTTCAAGGGAAGGAGAAGATCTGCGTCATTCGAAAAAGGTGGCAAATGAGTCAGAATTTGAATTATAGGCCGAATAATGTAAAGATTCCAAGCTATATAGCGTATCGGAGTCGAATGAAAGAAGTTGTATTCAATTTCTGTCCCTAGGATCAGGAGTGGAAACATAATAAAAAAAAATCTTAAAATTTTACAAGAAGTGTACAATTATATTGAAAACAGTTTTAAAGCCCCTAAAAACATAAGAAATAAATTTGTAGCATTCGTCAGTGGAATCCAATCTGTAAAAGAAATACTAAACGGGGGGGAAAGCTGAAAGTTTGAACTTTGGTTCAAAGTTTTCACCAAATCAAACTTTGCTCTGGCGTAGTTTCGGTGGGTAGTCAACGGTGGGCAGCTGATTGAAATTTTTCCTTTTTATTGTGTCACTTTTTGTATGTTTGTTTTTCTATTTTGTTCCCCCCCCCCTTCATTCCCGGTCATAAGGCCTTGGTAAAGGGAGGGGAGAGGTATTTGAAGTTGAATCTGATGTTATTCTTTATTGCTGTCTGTTGACTATATATCAATAGATGTCTATTTAGATGTCTATATCAATATGCGAAGACTGTAAGTAAGGAGACACTCGGCCTAATAGAAACCGAAACTCTAGAAAACAGAAAACGGAAACACAATGGTCGTTGAATTTAGCTTGACAGTATTTTTTCAAAGAACTTAAAGACTTTAGCGAAAGACGAGTAAGGGGCCGCTCTCTTTATATACGGAATAATTTATATTTGTTTTAAACTCTAATTTTACTTCTTACTTTTAGTTAAAAAAAACTAGTTGTTTTTAATAAAAATGAAATAACAGCCTTTCTTTGTAAATCAATAATAGTAAACGGAGATAAATCTTAAATTTTTCTTTTTCACAATATGATCAGGAAAAATGAAAACTTAGAATTCAATTAGTTCTAGCAAACTTCAGACGAATTCAGACGATTCGAACAGGACTTCTGTTTTTTACAGAATTCGAATGAATCGTTTTTCTGTTCGAATGACGCAGATAAGATAAGAGATAAGATAAGATAATATTTATTTGCAAAAGGCTATCACAAGCTCTAAAGAGCCGAATTCGCTTTATATGTCACTAAAAGCTAAGAAAAAAAAATAAATAAAAATAGTACATTAAGTCAAACACTTAAAATTAAAAGGGATTAAAAAAGCAAAATCATCAAAGATAAAGGGCAAATCAGTAGACTTAACAATTAAATTACAAAAACATTGCAGTAAATAAAAAAAGAATAAAAACGGCAATAGAGGAAAAGGGGAATTTGGCAATTAATCACGAATTATTATTAAGGTGCTCCAGAATAAAGGGTATAAAACTTTTGCGAAACCTTTCTGTAACAGCATGGATCGGAGAGTAAGTTGGGATTGCTAAGGAGGCTGACCGGGGGAGTCGGAGTCTAATAGGATTGTGAAAATCAGGGAGTAAGTCCTCAGTACGGGGATTGGAAATGACTGATTTAGCGAAAAGCAGGCAAATTTTTTCCCTCCTTTCTTTTAAGGTGGTAATGCTCGCAGCTTTAAGGAGGAAGGAGTATGGAATTTTGCCTTCTTTGTAAATGATCCTGAGCGAACGCTTTTGGACCGACTCGATTTTGTCACTAAGTTCACTTGAAAGTTGCGAATGCCAGACCGGACATGCATATTCCAATAACGGCCTGATAAAGGATAAGTAAACACGGAGGGAATGTATCTTAGGACAATTAAATTTGTTTAGTAGCTTAAAAATGGATAGTGAAACATTTGCTTGTTTAACAATGTTGGATACATGTGTTTCCCACTTAAGATCATTAGAAATTGTGACACCAAGAAGCTTAACATGTTTCACTAGCATTTCGCTTGTTATCGGATCGCAAAAAGCAGGAGTAGATTTCAAGAAGTTGATTGTCATTATCTGTGATTTAGTGGGATTTACTGTCATATTTAGATTCTTGGATTCATCCGAACATTGGGTTAGGATTTCAACGGGGTCACTTTTAATATTCCTATGACATACTTCAAGGATCGACAAGTCATCAACATATTTCCATCTTTGGGGGAATTCCTTGCCAATTTCGTTAATCATGACAAGAAATAATAGTGGTCCCAATAAGGTTCCTTGAGGTATTCCACAGTACCTAGGGAGGGGGTTAGAGAAGGTATTTTTGTATTTTACAACTTGTGATCTGTCTGAAAGGAACGATATAACAATATTTACTAAGAGTGGGTCAATTTCAAAGTTATCATGTAGTAAACGAATTAGGATAGTGTGGTCAACTAAGTCAAACGCTTTTTGGAAATCGACTAAAACCAGGTTTAGCCAAACATTTGGTTTCTCTAGTTCACTTAGGATCGTGTGAATCAAGTGTACAAGGTAATGGGTGGTGGAGGTTTTTCTTAAATTACCAAACTGTCGGATGTCAATGCGTGGTATAATTTTAATTTTAAGCCAGTCACAAAGGAACCCTTCGTAAAGCTTAGAAAAAACTGGAGTGAGTGTAATGGACGCATGTTGGTTATAGTCAGACTGGAAGATTTCTTTGGGATGGGTGTTATAAAACCTAGTTTCCAGCAACTTGAGAATTTACCAGATTTTGTAATTTGGTTAAAAATATCAGATAAAGGTCCAGCAATTGTGTCTGAAAAGGCTTTAATCAAGTCAATTGGGATGTCTAATGGGCAAGTACTTGATTTTTTGAGCTTTTAGAATTTATTTATAATATCAGAGGGAGAAATTTGGGGGAAAGAGGTGGAGGGAGGAATAGTTTGACCTGAGCCAGTGAAAGGGGGGAGACTTTGTACTATGGACGCAAGATGCAGGTTCAAATCGTTGGCTATCTTGTAAGGGGGCTCAGGGAGATGAAAATTAACTTCAACAGGGTTTTTTCCGCAAATCTCTTTAATTTTCCTGTACCATTGTTTGGGTTTGTTAAAATACAAATCCTTAACCTTACTATTGTAATACCCAGAAGCTGCCTTTCTCAATTTTCTCTTCAGGAACTTTCTTAGATCATTAGCCTGTGTGATATGTCCTTGCTTGAACAAATTAATTTTTTTCCTTATTAGTTTTTTAAAAGTCGCAGTAATGTAGGGTTTATCGGTAGAGCATATTTTAATTTTTTTCACCGGAAAATGGGCTTCATAATTATTCCTCAATAAATTTTGGAGGGACAAAGCCTTGAAGTCGACATCATTTGTTTGGTACACAGGGGAGCAATCTTCACTAGTGATCCAAGAGCCAAAATTGTAGAGTCCTGAGTCAACTAGAGGTCTAAAGACGGTTTCAGTAATAGTAAAGGAATGTTTAACTGTAGCTAGTGGAGATAGGAGTAGGCTAAAGTGGTAACTACCTCCGAGAGGGGGAAGAATGGTGACGGGTCTGTAGAAATTTGACATATTGGTGCATATTAAATCAAGAGTAGAATTGCCTTTGGTAGTAGGGACTTTTACAATTTGTTTTAGACTAAATGTATTACATGTAGACTCAAGTTTTAATTCATTTGCATCACCTAAGAGGAAAATTCCAGCATTTGGGTATTTAGATAGTACATAGTCGGCACTGCCATGTAATTTTTCAATAAAATTAATTTTTTCAGCCGCTCTCTGCCCAGGAGAGTAGTAAAAACAACACAGGACAATCAAATTGAAAGGACGTGGTAAGACTTTAGGTCGAACACAAACCCACAAAATTTCATCTAAGGGAGTGAGACAAGGAACCAATATTTCTGAAGGATAAAAATCATTACGGACAAAGAAATGAATTCCACCCCCTTTCTTACCCAGAGGGTGGGTTTCAGGTCTGAGTTTAATAAACTGGGTGAAATTATTCATTTTTAACATGTGTGTATTTTGAGCGTGTACTTCAGTAATAGCAATTATGTCTGATCTATATATTTTAGAAAAGGAGTCTAATTCATTAAGTTTGTCAAAATTAAGACTTTCAGCGTTGCTTAACAAAAGTGTGGGAAATTTAAAACGACCCGCAAAGGTACCATTTTTACACTTAACTTTATTTAAATCACAAATGGGTACAGGGGGCGTGGTGGGATTCTTAGCAGGGGCCAGATTAATGTAGTCAGAACAGTGGACCAAGGGAGCACATTTGACTTTTATGGGATGACTATTAGGGTCAACATCGAAAGATGAACTATTAGAGTAAGAAAAGGATTTATCTTGGGGATGGGGGGACGGGCAATGATATGGATGAAGCACGAGGAGAACAATTAGGATTCATTATAAGACAATTAAAAAATCTCAGACCTGAGTCACGTTGACAGGGTAGGCACGAGGGATAAAACGAATGGACTGGGGGTGGGGTTTCGTAAAGTGCTGGGAAAGGGGGCCTGGTTGGGAATAGTGATTCATGTCCATCGAGAAATTGCTGGTTTGTGGCAGAGTAGGGAGGGTATAGGGCAGCATACTGTGAGGGGGGAGGATGGACAAGGAGGGATGATGGGGTCGTGAGTGCCTTCGACGCTGGCCTAAAAAGGGTGGGGCCTCCCTCCGAAATCCATACCCGTTTTTTGTCAAATTCTTAGAACTAACATCGTACACATGGGAAGGTATAACTTGTGGCTTAGAGAATAACCTACTAAACGACTTTGGTATAAAAACATGATACTTGTCGCAACCGAAACAACGACCCGACATAAAAACAGAACAAATTGAAACATGGTCAAACGAGCACGAACTTTTATTGCAAGAACCCGTCAGAAAATATTTGCAAATATGGAGCCGATTACATCTTTTTCCGTGGTTACATTTTGCACGTAAAAAATCCTTGCAAACTGATTTCGTTGATTCCTTATTTTCAATTACACGTTGATCACCATTTTTTTTCCAGGCAATTCTTCCGTTTCCTTCACTTTCATATGCCACAAGTTTCTCATAAACAATTTCAATATCTGCATCGGATTTCGTAGTAACCTTATTAGTCTTTAAAACAAAGGTGTCATTATCCTTTTTCAAATTCAGCATACAACCGGAAGCCGTTAAGTTATTCCTGTATTCGGGAGCCTGATACAACCGGAAGCCGTTAAGTTATTCCTGTATTCGGGAGCCTGATCCTCTACCATACTAATAGAGGATTTGTCAGTGGGATTACGTTCATGAATAATTGATTTCATTTCAACATTAACTTGACTGTTCCGGTCAATGTCATTGCTAATCACCTGGTATGTCACTGGTTCAAACGCCCTTGACCTCTCAAATGAATTTACGAAGGGTAATATAGCATTTTCTGAATTTTTTATTTTCACTTGATTGACTTCATTATTCTTTATTATATCACTGTTTTGAGTTACAGATAGGGGTTCAGAAATTACGGTCGAAATGTAGCTTAATAACTCTTCTAGTCTGTCTTTTAATGGTTTAAGAATATCAAGATTTGTCTGGCAAGCAAAATCTTTAGCACAGGGCTTTGGATACGTTAAATTTTCTCTGGTAACATATGAGGAAGGTTTGGTCTGAACCGATACCTCGCGTGAGCAGGTGCGTAATTTTCCAATGGTTGTGTTCAGAGTATAGGATGGTTCGACGGAAGAAAAAGTCTGGCACTCAGTCTGACAAGAAACTTCAAGAGGGGGGGACGTCACTTCGTGTTGTAAATAGGGAGAGGCTAGAGTCAACTTCTGCGAAAGGGGGGGGGAGCACCGGCGATTTGAGCTCTTTTAAGATATTAAGCATCCTAGCTCTTGAATTTGGAGAACGAGGGGTGCGAGGTGAAGGTAAAACAGGTGAATTTAAAGGATTTACCTTATTGATTGACATTTTCTTAGAGGAGCAGTCAGGACAATACCAGCTCTCACTCCAATTAGCTGTATCAATTCTGGCACATTTATCCGCTCCTGCGTGAAACGAGCAATTGCACCCTCCACACTTCACAGAGTTTGAAAAGACTCTAAGCCTACATTCGGGACAAATTAGTCTTTGTCTGACCATTGTTTCTTAAGAGGTTAATGGTCCGGCTGAAAAAACTTGGCTCAACAGTTAACAACACTAGATCCTCTCACGTTGGATGCTAGATGAAGACCTGCATTTGAATTTTTGCAAAAACATTACCATAAATGCTTTTAAATCTGTTGGTGATTCTTCTACAAGGAAAAAAAAAATGTAATTCATATTGCTAAAATATGGACAGTGTGAATCAAAACGCCATCTTCAATTCTCCTGTCAACAAAATTTGAATTGTTTTAAACTTTCCATGGAAATATTGCCCGGGCAACATTATAGATTTTATCACTTGCTGATAAAATAAAAATATGCAATTAAAACACAGTTTAACTACCCAGCATAAAGCTTACGATACACCAATCAAAGTGAATATTAAATGTAAATAAGTAATACGATACAATAAGTGGATGCAAGATTCTGAAAATCATTATTTGAGAACAAAAGAGATACAAACTTGACACAGCAGTTTTTTGTCTGTATCAGGAATCTTGCAGAAGGTTCAAAGACACAATTTAATTTTAGACTGTTCGGAAACGAATATTATTGTTTTTTATTAGGAGTTTCAGAAACTCATATTCCAGGAGTAGGACAGATGAAATTAGGTAATATAGAATTTTTTTAATCAGGCAGAAAAGATGGGGTACATAAACATGGAGTAGGGCTCATGATGAATAATAGAATACAAATTGCCCATTTTATGACAACAAAGTTCAAAGTGTCAGTTATAGTAGTATATGCTTCTGTTTAATCTACTAACGGAGATACTAGTGACTAAGATGAATGTTATTTACAGCTACAGGAGCAAAGAGACAAGGTCCCAGGTAGAAACATGGCGTTTTACTAGAAGTTTTTAACACCCATGTTGGTAGAAATATGGATAGATGCTATCCCAGCCTAGGTAAATTTGGTGTAGGAAAAGAAAACAGCAATGGCTATAGACTTTTGCAATTTTGTAGGTATAACAATCTAGTTATAACCAATACGATGTTTGGTCAGAAAATGGCCCATAAGTTGACATGGTATTCACGTGATGGTAAGACAGCAAACCTTATTGATTATGTTATTGTAAATCGAAGACTAGCAGGATCAATACAAGATATTAGGGTGTACTGCTGCGGTTAAGGTGGGAAATGAGGTTAGCAGCTGGTTTCGTATTAAATCAAGAGTGAAGCAGGGTTGTGTTCTATCCCCTTTATATGGATCATTTTATGGACTTTTAAGGAGCACAGGAAAGGTAATGGGAGACCACGGAACCAAATGAGGAGGAAAAACTCTCCTGGACTTAGATTATGCTGATGATTTAAGCATCTTAGATGAAAGTGTGAGCAAAATAAATGAACTTTTAGAGGTTTTGCAAGTTCAGGGTGTTAGAATAGGCTTGAAAAGTAATGTTAAGAAGACTAAGTCATTAAGGCTAAGAATACGAGAAGATGAAAAGGTGACTATGGGTAAGGAAAAGACTGATGATGTAGGCAGCTTCACTTACCTTGGTAACATTATTAGTAAAGACAGTGGGAGCAGTGAATATGTTAAAAGTAGAATAGCCAAGACTCAGGCTGTTTTTCCGTCATTAAAGAAAGTTTGGAAGAATAGGAAGATATAAAAGCAAACCAAGATTAGAATATTGGAAGATACAGTGACGACAGTAGTCAAATATGGCTCTGACGCATGGGCGCCCCGGAAAGTGGATAAAGATTTACTAGATATTTTTTTCAGACGAACTGCGTACGGATTGTATTGGGTACCCGGCTGACTGACCGTATTTCAAACAGTAGGCTGTATGAAAAATTTGGTTCAATCCCGCTTCTAGGGCTATAATGAAATAAAGGTTGAGATGGCTAGGGCACGTTCTGCGGATGAAAGATGACAGACTGCCGAAGGTATTCCTTTTCGGCCAACCTTCTAGGGCTAAACAGAAAGCAGGTCATCCTTTTCTGGGGTGGGAGGATCTCATAAAGAAAGATTTAAAGGAAATGGGAAATTCCTGGAGGGTGTAAAGAGGGAGGCTCTGAATAGATTGGGATGGATGAGGAGCGTGCGTAGCTGTGTTGGCCTCAGTTGGCTTGGTGTTCCGGTGAGTTGTTATTAGTAGTAGTAGCATTTAACCTTATATGTTTCAATAAAGAACCTAAGTGAAGAAAAATGGTAGAACGGATACTAGTAAAAATCATGATTACTTTTCGAAAATTGAATTTGACTTTGAGAAATATGATATAATTCCTTTTAATTTGTCTTATGCCAAGAACTTTGACACTAAGAATAAGGCCTTACTGAGCGGTTTTGTATCAAAAATCGTTCGTGGAATGAGAACTATATAGTATAATAGCGCCACAATAAGACAAATAATATTTCAAAGCTTAGTTCCAAAAGTCTGTCACAAAACCGAAATTTGCCATACATTCAATGATCAACATAAAAACTTTATGAATTTAGTAAAATTGAGAAACTATACAAACAGGATGTCCCAGATTTCTAGAATAAACTTACACAATTTTCATACAATTTTTCTGAGGAAAACATTATTGGAGTGAATATGGCGATGACGCAGACCTAGCTAGGTGAAATCTAAGGGGAGGGGGATTGGGACAATTAGGGAAAATCAAATTTGTCGGGGAAGTTGTGGAGAGCGATATTGCCGAAACATTGGAAATATTTTCTGTCTTTCCTCAAGGGTCTTCAATGAACTTTAATCTCAATTTAAGATAATAAATTGAGTGACTGATTTATAAACTGCTTGTGAGGCAATCAAGAAACTATAAACACTCACCTCTTCTTGTACCTCTGCTTTTAGTGGTGAAAAAAGATACCACCCAGGAACTTGCAACAGACAGTTTACTTTTAAATAAAGTTACTTTAATCAAAAATTATTTCTGTTTCCCCAATTCTCTTTCACGTTGGCCGCTAAGAAATAATTTGAAAACTCGAATAAGAATTGTCAAGAATCCTGGAAAAACAAGGATTTCGGGAGGGGGCACTGACACCATGGCCCTTCCTGCGCACGTCACTGCTCCTGCTCACTAATCAGGAAGCATGAGTAGAAGCTTAAAAGGCCTTGAGCTGGGAACGCATATTTTTTGTAAGGATAAGGGATTCTAACGAAAAAGCTGGGGGGAAATCCAAACAATAATCTGGTAAGAATTATATTTGGATAGCTTTTACAAACTTGTATAAAATTCTGCGAAACCAATTTAAAGATAATAGTTTGAACATGTGATAATATCACCCTATGAGAATTTCTTCTCTTACGTGGCACTAATAATGATAATAATCAGCATTATTTATTGCCCACAAGCATCAAAAAGATAATTAGCGGAGTAAAATATTAAAAAACAAGAAAAAAATAAACCACACGAAAACTCCAATAAATCAAACCGAGCAAGCAATGACAAGGTGACAAGTGCCGATACGTCGTTTCTAAATGCCTACAATGTTAATCAGTTACCTTCTCAACAATATTTGACAGGTCAAAATTTTTACTATTTTTCCATTCCAATACCAAAAAAGAAGATAAAGGAGAAAATTTTATTTAAAAGTATGGTTTAAGTCAGTGAGGTAAAGAACAAAATGATCAGAAAAGATTTTCAGCTTATCATCAAGGACAGCACGCTACCGAAGTGTCTATTTGTAAGCGTGATGCCCAGCCACCGAATCGAATCAACAAAAGGAAATAGGTGAATTCGGAGAATTAAAAGTTCTTGTAGAGGAAGAAGCATTAAACGACAAAAACTCAGACTTGGCAATTTTAATGGACTAAATGATTTTTTTATTCAGAAGAAACCATAGGAACCCTCGGCGACTGGTTAATTTCGGTTTAATCTATTAGAAAAATGTCATCAGTATAACCAAGGTAGGATATGTCCCTCAACCCACTAAACACATAGAGGCAGCATTCTCAAGATTTTTAGAAATACTAAATTTGATAATTCTAAAGGATAAAATTCCACTCTGCCGTACACCTCGACGAATACAAACAATAGAAGATGACGGGGCACCTTTATTTTCAATTTAATGATAAAAGTTGCCAGATCAAAACTTTAGAAGCACTGCGATATTCCTCTAACCAAATTTTAGACATATATATATATATATATATATATATATATATATATATATATATATATATATATATATATATATATATATATATATATATATATATATATATATATATATATATCTGTTTCATAATGGTACTTAAATGTGTTCAAAAACAAGCAATCCATTTTATGGTATTTTTTCCAAAAATAGTTTTTCTTAAGGCTGCTTTAAAAAAAAAAAAAAAACGATCATAGGAAAATAACCTATTTCAAAAACAGAAATCCCAGATAAAACTGTCAAAGACGACAAACGTCTACAAACATTCTTCGTAGATCCTTAGTTTTCTTGCAAGCTACATGGCTAAATGTCAAACTGCATCGCTTTTGAGTTTTTAACACAATTTTGAGAACAAACTTTATTCCTAACAGATATCCTTACAGAAGTTGACATCGATTCAAAACAACAATAAAATTAATAAAATAGGAAATAATTAAAATGGTTTGTTCTATAGACTTTTCGCACTGTCAAAAAAATTAAATTACTTTTTCCCCTTTTGTCTTATTTTAGTATTTCTTTCAACTTCTTCAACAATTTCTTTCAATGGTTACATATATATTATCGACTATCAGTACCGGAAGTTTTGCAAATTTTCCTTTTTAATTAAATGTTTCTCGATCGAAAATACGGGTGACCAAGCATATCACCGATTTTAGATCTCGAAGAATTGGTCTCGATCATGGTATCACATGGTTTCGCCTGTCCTTTACGTCTTTTAAGTGAAAGGTTGCCAAATTTCCAATACTTGGTGTACATGTTGGAGCGCCACCTGGGCTAGAGAGGCTCTTCCACACAAGGCACAGTTCCTGCAACACTCGACACGGCCTCACTATGCTTGGTATGCAAGAGCTGGCACCCCTGGCTTTGAAGCACTCTTTACTTTATAACCAAATTAGTATATTTTATTAAATGAAATACTTGTTCAATTTTACCTTAATGGGAGCTGGTCCCCCTCCCGTGGCTGGTTGGTCTTCAATCACTGTCAACCCATAAAAAGGACTAACTCTCAATTTTCAACACAATGAGCATCTTCTAAAGTTTCTGTGACCATGAGCTGGATTTTGGAATGAGGAAGGGATAGTCCTACTCCTATAAAGAATAGATTATGCTAATCTTGTTGTTTAATGTTACTCTTTACTTTCATAACATCATCGCAGACCAAACATATTCCCAGAAATCAAAAGGGATTAAATATTGGTTTCATATTTTTATGTGTTTTAAAGTTTTTTATCCCTCCCCGTGAAAAAAAATAACCACCCAAAAAAAGTTCTGGATACTGCCCTGGAGATTATATATCAATTTCTATCTCCACCCTCCCCTCTTCTCTCCCTTAGAAATAGTTCTTTATTTATCTGAATACTCGATGAGAGTTGGTAATTTTTGGCATTAAAATGCACCAATTGGGGTATCTCCATCCCTCCCTAACTACAAAAATATCAGAGAAACCCATTGTAGAGGTTTAAAGCCCTTATATTCAAACTGTTGAAATTAAAAAACAACAGGTAATTTTTCTAAGACAGTGAAATTTGTTTAGACCTTAAAAATATTTCGGCAAGTTCGGGAGATTAGCTAAAACATTTAGCCAGCCGTCCCGGTTAAGTAGTTGGCATTCTGGGTTGGTAATCCTTTGTCTGAAGGGCACGGGTTCGATCCCTGGGGTGGCCGGTTATTTGGTTTGGGAAGCGGGCCTGTGGCGTAATTCCGTAAGCTCGGCCAGAGTCCACCCATGTCTAAATGGGCACCTAGAGAAATCTGTGGAACGTAAGCAGGAAGGGTGATCGAAAGCACAAGATGTTTAGCCCCCAGCCCCCTATTGCACTTCCTGGTTGAAGGGCCACGAAACAGAGATCAGTACCACCGGTTCGGACCTTGAGGGTCTAGTGCCGTCATGCTACTACTATTTAGTTTGGGCGAGAGGGAGATACCTCAAAGCGTATATTGCCCAAAAATACCAACTCTCATTGTACCTTCAGATAAATACAGAAAAGTTTATAAGTAGGGTTCCGCCGATATATCCGCCAGCCGATATTATCGGTGCCAATATGAGGTTCAGAGTCATTATCGGATATCGGGAAAGAAGTATCGATTATCAGCCAATATTCTTTTTTTTTGCGCAATTTGTCCAGAAGATAGAACCATATTTTCTCAGTTAATTTCGCTTTAAGTTTATGTCCGCATTTGTCGGCATACTGGACGATTTTGTCGGCACATTCTGTAAATACCTCGTCCAAACTTAAAACCCTAGCGGCATCCCTGTGTCCAGTTGGCCAAGAATTGACTTGTTAGTAAGAGACTATATCATATAAATGTTAAATGCAGTTTTCCCATTAGAATGTGGATAATTAAAATTCAAAGTCCCGCTATTGAAAGTTGGATTTGAATAATCTTTTTCAATAAATATTTTATAGTTCTTTCAATCAGATTTTTACGTATTTGTGTTTACAATTAAAAAATAAATCACCAATACAACACCACAAACATAGAAATAAACATACACCATTAAAAAAGACAAAAGGAGAAAGGAAGACTGTTTTCCAACTTTATTAATTAATATAGATCAGTACTTGAATGAGGCCATAATCCTACTCATCCATCCAATTACATAAGTTAAACAGCATGGCCATACACAATCAACCATAAAGAATAGATGAAAGAATACATAAAGAAAGAATCCATGGACAGGCAGTCGTGTCGTAAGTAAGTATAGGTCGTTATTTACCAAATATAAAAACAATAAAAAAGACAAATAATTCAGAGGCGACAACCCAACACAAGGGCTCATCAGGAGAAGACACACTTACCTATAGGGTTTCGGCACTTTAAATTCCCTACCCAGGCAAGTGGCGTGCCTACCATAAATTCCCTATGGTATCCCCGTGCTAGGTATCACCACCAAATTATATGCCTATGAAAAATTAAATGTAAAACAACCAAGTAACTCCAGAACTAGCTTATCATACCTTGGTTTTGGCCCTCGGGTATTTCGATTAATCTGAATAATCATACCTGTCCAAAATCTATATTAATACTTACGGTTAAAAGGGTACAAAAAAATCAAACAGTTCTCATAAACGGCATAATTTTTGGAATTCAAAGTGAATTATTGAGTCTGTTCTTTGATGTGTAATAGACCAGGGAGAAACATGAGAGTATTGATATGGGCAGAGAATGGGGGGGTTTAAACTTTAGGCAAGGTTTTTTTTTTATAGGGGAATTTATCGGTAAATTATATCAGTATCGTAACGGTGTGATACCGATATATCGATTTCGGACCCCAAAAATCCATATCGATCGGGCCCTAGTTCAAAGGGAGAGAAGAGGGGAGGGTAGAGGTAGTAATTGATGTATAATCTTCAGGGTCGTATCCATAACTTTTATTTGGGGTGTTATTTTTGAGAAGGGGGGAAGGGCTACAAAAAAACTTTAAAAAGCTTCTAAAAAATGTAAAATTGATATTTATTCCCTCTTGATTTCCGGGAATTTTTCTAGTCTATGATGTTATTATAAAATTAAAGCATAACATTTAACCCGAAAATGAGCAAAATTTATTCCGTATAGGAGTGGGAATGCCCTCTTCCTCATACCTTTCGAAACACAGTCTAGTGTTAATAATTTATCACGGTGGGCCTAGCCAGAAGGTAAATGCAAACCTCGCTTATTCCTCTTTTTTCCCATGGCCTATTATTTCACTGTTTTTGTCGTTTGATCGCGTACTATAAACATGTTGTGATTGCTCTTTATAAATCATCGAATATCTCCTAACTTGGCCGTTAGCGATGAAACCACGTTTACCCGCTGTCAAGTGGAAAACCCTTTGCCTCAATTTACGTGTCAATATATGCTTTAATTTGACAGATACGAGGCTCTTGTCTGTTATTTTCCAAATATGCGGGCAGGTATGCAAAATGTCCCAAGGGACTGTGTTCATTAATCACTTATTGTGTGATAACATCTCCATTTATTTTAAAGAATATTTTTGCTCTTTTTTGGTGCTATTTAAAGGAATATCGAACACAGCAGTTTATAAAGCAAACCTAAAATGGGTTTTGAGCTTCATCTAAATTTCAGCGAAAATATGTGTCGGCTTTAGATTTTTCTCCATTTGAAATATTCGTCTCTTTCTCTTTTAAAAAAACCACAGAAAGACTGAAAAATCCCTCAATTATTTATCATTAGCAAACCAAAAAATACTTAACATGGGATAGATAGCAAGTTGATTTGAATAGGTGTGACCCCTTAATCTTCATCATTAGATAATTCCAAGATGAAAGGATGATTTAAACGCAGTCCAAAGAAATAAAGTCCAGTCTGAAATATTTTTAACTTGAGTTTATCCTATTTTTAGGTTTTAATCACTTACATATCATAGAGCTGTATATATATTAAAATCAAAAGAGAAATTACTTCACTGAAACGAAGTAAAATATATTGAGGAGAAGACACATTTTTGCCAAACTGTCCTGGCGAAACCTTGTGAGCAATAACGAAAAAAAGATGTGGATTCGTCCAAATCTAGGAAGAATTCTGAAGCGAGATCTTGTGAGCAAAAACGAAAAAAAGATGTGGATTCGTCCAAATCTAGGAAGAATTCTGAATATAACGAGATGTCCTAGATATTTTTGTTCCGTAGGAACTAGAATTAAATATCTGGAGAGCTCCATCAAACAACAAATCAATTTGAAATTTTAGAAATAATTTTTCAAGAAACGCGGAGAGTTTATGATAATATCCTAATAGATGACTGAGCCCTTATTGTAATTAAATAAAAAAATAATTTTTTTTTTAACTGAAAGTTAGGAGAAACCTTAAAACTTAAAACGAACAGAAATTAGTCCGTGTATGAAAGGGGCTTTTCCTTCTCAAAGTCCCGTTCTTTACACTAAAGTTTGACTCTTTCTCTCTATTCTACTTTATAAAAGAGTAAATAACTTTAGCGTAAAGAGCAGGACGTTGAGGAGGGACAGCCCCTTTCATACACGGAGTAATTTCTGTTCTTTTAAGTTTTAATGTCACTCCTTCCTTTCAGACTTTTTTTTTTTTTTTTTCATTTCTGAACGTTTTTGAATTAATGCGAGTTTGATTTCGGCTCTCCGCAAATGAATAATTAAAACGAAATTTGCTTGTTATTTTTTTTTTTCTGCTAAATGGCTTTCTCTTAGTTTCGATCAGACGATTTTGAGAAAAAGGGTGGGGGACGAGGCCTAGTTGCCCTCCAATTTTTCTGTTGCTTAAAAAGGCAACTAGAATTTTTAATTTTTAAAGAACCCTCTTATTAGTAAAAAATATACTTAACTTACAAATTAACTTACGTAACAAACTTCTATATTTGTATATTTTTATTATGTATATGAGAGGGTTTGCCCCCTCGTTAATACCTCGCTCTTTACACTAAAGCTTTAAATTTTTTCCAATTCTTTCAGATTGACCCCTGAATCACAAAGGCTGTAGAATAAATAGTTGAAATTACTAAAAATACTTTAGCGTAAAGAGCAAGGTATTTAGGAAGAGATGAACCCCCCATACACGTAATAATCTCTGTTCGTTTTAAGTTTTAATGCTGGTCCTTACTTTCAGTGGAAAAAACTTTTTCATATTTATTTTTTCATTGTTTTTTAAAAATAATACTAGAAAATCCTGCGGCTCCTTCATGGAATTTCTCTTCTCCCATGACAAATTCCACCAAGGGAAAATCCTCCTATTTAGCCCCCTCCTCCCAACCAAAAAATCCCCCCGGAATGGTCATGGGGACATTCCCCCATGAAAAACTATGACTTTGGGGCTGACTTCCAAATAACCATTACTGCATGGAAACGCTGGTCAAAGTTTGTAGCTTAAAGCCCCTCCCCCACGGACTGTGGGGAGTAAGTCAGCCCCAAAGACATAGTTATTATGTTTTTCGATTATGCTGAACAAAACGGCTATCTTAAAATTTTGATCAATTTTGAGCGTGGGAGGGGGCCTAGGTGCCCTCAAATTTATTTAGTCTCTTAAAAAGGCACTAGAACTTTTGATTTCCGTTAGAAGGAGCTCTCTCGTGACATTCTAGGACCACTTGGTTGATACGATCACCCCTGTGAGAAAAAAAACTAACAAATAAATAAACACGCACCCGTGATCGGTCTTCGGGCTAAAAATACTAAGTTCCACATTTTTGTACATAGGAGCTTGAAACTCCTACACTCGGGTTTTCTGATACGCTGAATGCGATGGTACGATTTTTGTTAAGATCCTATAGATTTTAAAGGGTGTTTCCCCTATTTTCCTAAACGAGGCAAATTTTCTCAGGCTCGTAGCTTTTGGTGAGTAAGATTAAATTTGATGAAACTTATATATTTAAAATTAGTATAAAAATCTGATTCTTTTGAAGTATCTATTAGTATCAAAATTCCGTTTTTATGGCACTTGGTATTCACCAAGTGACATATAGCAATCGCCAATTCTGTCGGTCTGTCGGTCTGTCTGTCGGTCCCGGTTTTGCTACTTTAGGCACTTCCAGGTAAGCTAGGACGATGAAATTTGGCAGGCGTATCAGGGACGGAACCAGCTTAAATTAGAAATAGTCGTTTTTCCAATTTGACCATCTGGGGGGGGGAGTGGGGGGCCGGTTAATTCGGAAAAAATAGAAAAATTGAAGTATTTTTAACTTTACGAACTGTTGATCAGATCTTAATGAAATTTGATGTTTGGAAGGGTATCGCGTCTCAAAGCTGTTATTTTAAATCCCTACCAGATCTGGTGACATTGGGGGGGGGAATTGGCGGGGGGAAAACCTAAAATCTGGGAAAATACTTAGAGTGGCGGGATCGGGATGAAACTTGGTGGGAAAAATAAGCACAAGTCCTAGATACATGATTGACATAACCGGAACGGATCCGCTCTCTTTGGGGTGGTTGGGGGGGGGGGGGGTAATTCTGAAAAATTAAAAAAATGAGGTATTTTTAACTTACGAGCGGGTGATCGGATCTCAATAAAATTTGATATTTAGAAGGATATGGTGTCTTAGAGCTCTTATTTTAAATCTCGACCAGATCTGGTGACATTGGGGGGGGGGATTTGGGAGGGAATAACCTAAAACTTGGAAAAAACTTAGAGTGGAGGGATCGGGATGAAACTTGGTGGGAATATTAAGCACAAGTCCTAGATACATTATTGACATAACCGGAAGGGATCCACTCTCTTTAGGGTAGTTGGGGGGTGGGGGGTAATTCTGATAAATTAGAAAAAAATGAGGTATTTTTAACTTACGAACGGGTGATCGGATCTCAGTGAAATTTAGGACCGGATCTTCTCTCTTTGGTGGAATTGGAGGGGGGGGGGGTAATTTTGAAAATTGAGGTATTTGTAACTTACGAAAGGGTGACCAGATCTTAATGAAATTTGATATTTAGAAGGATCTTGTGCTTTAAAGTTCCAATTTTAAATTTCTACCAGATCCTGTGACATTGGGGGGAGTTGGAGGTGGAAACCGAAATTCTTGGAAAACGTAAAAATTGGGGTATTTTTACCTTACGAATAGATGATCGGATCTTAATGAAATTTGATTTTTAGAAGGAATTCATGTCTCAGAGCTCTTATTTCAAATCCCAACCAGATCTTTTGACATTGGGGGGAGTTGGAGGGGGAAATCTCGGAAAAACAATTGGAGTGCAGGAATCGGGGTGAAGCTTGGTGGATAGAATAAACAAATGTCCTTGATACGTGATTGACAGACTCTTACTGGATTTGCTCTCTTTGGGGGAGTTGGGGGGAGGTGTTCAGTGATTTGGCGAGTTTGGTGCTTCTGGACGTGCTAGGACGATTAAAATTGGTAGGCGTGTCAGGGAGCTGGACAATTTGACTTGATAAAGTCGTTTTCCCAGATTCGACCATCTGGGGCTAAAGGGAGAGGAAAAATTAGAAAAAATAGGTATTTATAACTTACGAGTGGGTGATCGGATCTTAATGAATTTTAATATTTAGAAGGACATCGTGACTCAGAGCTCTTATTTTAAATCCTGACCGGCATAAAGCCTCTTATTTTCCTTTTTGAATCAATTTATTGATTCATAGAATTTTGTTAGAGCTCACACCATACGATCTCTTGGCTCTTAGCTCTTCTCTCCTCGTCACAAGTGCCATATGAGCTCTTAGCTCTTGTTTAGATCTTGTTTAGAGTTTTGTTTACTATTGAGCCGGGTCGCTCTTTACTACAGTTCGTTTGACTAGACATTGCAGGAAAATGGGCTGTTCCCTCCTCAACGCCCCGCTCTTTACGCTACTGTTTTAAAAAGTAGAGTTAAGAGAAAGAGTGAAACTTTAGCATAAAGAGCGGGGCGTTGAGGAGGGACCAGCCCCTTTCATATACGGAGTAATTTCTTTCTTTTAAGTTTTAATGTCGCTCCTTATTTTCAGTTAAAAAAAAACTTTTTTTTATTTAATTACACAAAAACACGTCGACTAACTTATTTATTCCAGAAGAAAAAAATCTCGTTCAGCATTGATCAGTTCAAAATCGCTAAGGTTATTATGTAAACTGCAAAAATATTTATGGTGCCTGAGCAATAATATTAATTTTTTAGTTGAAACATGTAAAACACCTGATATTTTCAAAATTAGTTTTTTTTGTTAGATAACAGCAATTCACTTTGTTAGATAACAGTAATTCACACAACCAGTTGTATAATTTTAGAAGGAAGGCCTAAAAATCGTAAATTTGCAATTATTACAAGTGATGGTTCTTTGGAACCACCTGAACTATCAACGTGATAGGACTAGAAAAACGGCCCTAACGTATTAAATTTATAATTGATAAAAATCAACAACCTGGACGACCAATACGGCATCTAAAGCAACGGGCATTGCTAAATTGTCTGATTTAATCAAAATCCAAAATGACGAAGAAAGACAAATGCGGTTAGAAGATATGCAACAACGAGTATCAAAACATGTCAAAAGTGAAAATGAAGAACAAAGACACGGGTGGTTAGAAGATACACGAAAGCAAGAATCTGAGCGTGTCAAAAATGAAAATGAAGAGCAAAAACAGGGGCTGTTAGAAGACATGAGACACCGATATATTCTGGCCTACAAAAACCATCTACATTGGCCAGAAGCTTGAGAAAATTTGCTAAGAGCCTGAATTTTGGAAACAAAAATTCCAATTTCAAAACTGATGATTACATCGAACCACCTGAACTATCACACAACCAAAAGATATACCACACCGAGAACAAGGAGATTTGTCAATAAAAAATAAGCGGTAGTAAGAATTATAAGCAATTTTCAGAGGGGAATATCAGAACATGCCAAAAATGGAGTGAAAAGCAAAAATTGGGAAGTTAGAAGACAAGCGACAGCAAAAATCAGAGCAAGTCAAAAATGAAGGTTAAGAACAAAAGACATATTAGGATACAAGAACATCGCCATCACAATCTTCGACGCCGACAAAAACTGGCTCAAAACCCAGTATAAACCTATAAAGATTCCATAAACAACACAATTCTTTATTAAAAGTCATTGGGACCCTCAGTGTTCTTTGTGTTACCTGGGGAACCCTCTATTTTCCCTAGGAAGGAGTAGCAAACAAATTTTACTCATTTTAAGGCTGTTACATAGAACGAGAATCGATATATACAAGCTTACGAATTGTCGAGTGCCCGGGGCCCGTATCTAAATCAGCGACATAGTTTTTTTAACTGGCATATTGACACTTCTGACCGCTAAAACGATCTAAAAACGTCATAACTTTAAGGAAGAATTTTTATTTTTCCCATAATGGGTGTATCTACCCTATGTTGATGCCAAGACATCAATAACAAGCTCATATTGTCTGCAGTTACAAGATAAGTGACAATGAGAATCAATACAGACAAGCCTGTCGCGTAGCAGTGACAGGACCTGGCCTCGAAATCAGCTTTATAGTTTATTTTCTTCTTAAAACCGGCAAAGTAACTTTTTTGGACACAAAGACAATCTAAATAGGTCACAACTTTAAGAAATAATTCGTATTTTTCCAAGGGTGGGTGTATTGAACCTTTGGCGACATCATGGCATTAAGAAAAGATTCAAATTGTCTGTGATTAGAAGACAAGCGACAATGAGAATCCATATATACAAGCCTGCCGGGTGCCAAGTGCCGAAGCCCCCTATTTCCCCTGTCTACATTGTTTACCAAATTTTCTTTTAATAAAGTCTCGGCTGCTCTTGCCCTGCGTATCTCTTTATTTACAGTTTGTTACCACAAAATGTTTAATGAAACCTAATAGAGATATTTTTAATTTGAGTATCTTCGAATGCTATAGACGTAAGACAAAATGTGTTTGTTGGGAAATTGGATATACGAACCAATACCAAAACGTGGACAAAACACACCTTGGAATCTATTTTAGATACTAAGCTCTTAACAACCACACCACAGATAGTTAATTATAGTTTTTTCAGATAGTTCATTGTCTAAAGCCAATAAGGAGTCAAACAGTTCGTGGTACTGTAAGTAAGGAGCGATTCGGCTCCATAGTAATCGAAACTAAAGAAGCGGAACTTTGATATCAATAGATCAACAAAATTGGATCTTTATGCTAATTTAAAATACGTAAGGTTTATCAAGTTTAATCTTATCCATCAGAAGTTATGAGCCTGATAAAATTTGCCTTATTTTCAAAAAAGGGGGATACACCCCCTAAAAGCAACAGAATCTTAATTTTTTGCCGGAAGAAAAATCACAGATGCGTGTTGTTTTTCCAGGAGTGGTTGTATTGACCCGGTGATGCTAGAACATTGTGAGAGGGCTTATTCGAAAGGAAAATAAAAGCTCTAGTGCCCTTTTTAAGTGACTAAAAAAATTGAAGGGTAACTAGGCCCGCCCCAAAGGTTATTTTCTTCTCGAAGTGACCCGATCAAAATTTTGAGATAGCCATTTTGTTCAGAATAGTCGAAAAATCTAGTAACTATGACTTTAAGGATGACGTCACAATCCCCTGGGGAAGGGCTGCAAGTTGTGAATTTTGCCCATTGTTTACATATACTATAGGTTATTACTAAATGTGCAGACATTTTCAGAAGGGATTTCTTCTGTGGGTGGGAGGGTCGGGGGAAGGGGTTTACATGGAAGGATCTATTCATGGGGGAAGGAAATTTTCCTTGAATGAGCTGCCAGATTTGCCAACATTATTTAAAAAACAATCAGAAACTAAATTTGAAAAAAAAAATTTCAACTGAAAGTAAGGAACAACATTAAAACCTAAAACAAACAAAATTATTTCGCAGGTGAGGAGGTTCACCCCCTCGCCAATACCTCGCTCCTTACACTGAAGTTCAAATTGTGTTCCAATTTTTTAAGAATGACCCCTGAATCACAAAGGCCGTTTAATTAGAATAAATAGCTCTTCAGAAAGTACTGCAAATACTTCAGCGTAAGAAAGAACGTGGTATTGACGTGGGGGCGAACTCCCTTATATACGTAATAATTTCTATTCGCTTTAAGTTTAAATGTCACTTCCTACTTTCAGTTGAAAAAAAATTGTTTTTTTATTTAATCACAAAAAAGAAATAAGACTTACCTGTATTGCGTCATCAATTAGCATTGTAAATTAAGAAATTTCCCCTATTTGAGGCTGCTAGGCAAAAGGACAAAATTACTTTCAGGTTTTGGAGATTTTAGTACTAGGCTTTGTGGAGTCTACTTATCCTGTTCCCAATGCCATAGTAATAGAGCGTTCGCTTTTAAAACAATGGGAATATAAATCATAAGTTCGATGTAGAGAGTGAAAAATCAAGGAGGATGCAGCCACCTCAAGAAAAAAATTGAGGTTTTGAAATTGTTCTTAAATTTGTTTGAAAAAACTAGTTTTATCATGTTTAATATATATATATATATATATATTTAATATTTTTAATTCCATATCAGAGGCTATCACGAATATTAGGCGGGCTACCACCCCCAACCCCATCTCCCTTTATAATAAAGTTTAGTTTGTTGAAGCTTCATAGCACTGCTTCGATACAAAAGGCTCATTTAGTAGATTTGCTTTTCAAAATTAAGTATGGTTTTCTTAAACAAACTATCGTTTGAACAACCAGAGGGATTTTTCATCCCTTCATCTTTAGGAAGGATACCACCACCGTGTGGTATTTCTGCATGTGAACCTGAGAAGCTCATTATATAATTTTTTGATAGTTTTAGGTTAGTTGTGTATCGGAACTTTCACTCAGTATCTTTTCAAGCATTTATATCATTGCTTCATGGGTCAATAATAATCTATGAAGAAATTCAAGGGCAAGTTGCAGGAACTTATAGAAGAATGCTTGGAAAAAGTTTTCCTCTGAGCTCAAAAGCGTTCAACGCACCAACAAAGTGCAACAATATCTCTCACGAATCCTTCCTCCAAAATTTAACTTGAATGATAATCTTTATTATTTTTATTTCTTTCTTCTATCAAGTTTCCAATTATCCTAAGTTTGAATATCCTTATTCTGAAGTCTGGCTTCAATTAGTGAAATATGATCCATACAATGAATCATTTTGAAACATAAAATTCCACTGTATCCAAGATATATTTCTTCTAATAAGAACACAGGGCGTGGCTCAGCTTACACTAAATTTTGAAGATGATCATTAGAATTAGGATTTTTATTTGGAGAATGGAATCATTTTTGGGTAGCGTTTACAACAGCAGAAAGCTATTTCAACTGTTTTTTTACCATGATGTGTTGTGAACGAGCCTAGTTGTTACCAGAAAAGGTTGAGCATCGATGTAACCATGGTTTTCATTGTGCCAATGATTTAAAAGGGCGTTTCGTAAAAAGCTACCTCGTAACAAAACAAGAGCTAAGAGCTCATGTGGCACTTGTGAGGAGGCCAGAAAAGCTAGGAGCCAAGAGCTCATATGGAATGAGCTCTAACAAAATTCTAAGAATCAATAGATTGATTCAATTGGAAAATCAGAGGCTTAACGCCTGTCGGGGTTTAAAATAAAAGCTATGAGTCACGATGTCCTTCTAAATATCAAAATTCATTAAGATCCGATCATCCACTCGTAAGTTATAAATACCTCAGTTTTTTATTTTTCCTCTCCCTTTAGCCCCCCAGATGGTCAAATCTGGGAAAACGACTTTATCAAGTCAATTTGTGCAGCTCCCCGACACGCCTACCAATTTTCATCGTCCTAGCCCGTCCAGAAGCACCAAACTCACCAAAGCACTGAACTCCACCCCCTAAATCTCCCAAAGAGAGCGAATTCAGTACGGTTACGTCAATCACGTATCTACGACATTTGCTTATTCTATCCACCGAGCTTCATCCCGATTCCTCCACTCTAAGCGTTTTCCAAGATTTCCAAATTCCCCCTCCAACTCCCCCTAGTGTCAACAGATCTCGTTGGGATTTGAAATAAGAGCTCTGAGACATGCATTCCTTCTAAATATCAAATTTCATTAAGTGCCGGTCACCCGTTTTTAAGTTAAAAATACCTAAATTTTTCTAATTTTTCCAAATTAACACCCCCCAGCTCCTCCAAAGAGAACGGATCCGTTCCAATTATGTCAATCACGTATCTAGAACTTGTGCTTATTCTTCCAATCAAGTGTCATCCCGATCTCTGCACTGTAAGGGTTTTCCAAGATTTCTGTTTCCCTCCTCCAACTCCCTATGTCCCCAGATCCAATTCGAGTAGAAAATGGAGCATCCGAGACATAAGATCCTTCTATATATCAATTTTCATTTAAATCTGATCACCTATTCGTAAGATAAAAATACCCCAATTTTCACGTTTTCCAAGATTTCCAGTTTCCTCCTCCAACTCCCCCCAATGTCACAGGATCTAGTTGGAATTGAAAACAAGAGGTTTAAAGCACAAGATCCTTCTAAATATCAAATTTCATTAAGATCTGATCACCCGTTTGTAAGTTACAAATACCTCATTTTTCCGAATTATCCCCCCCCCAACTCCACCAAAGAGAGTAGATTCGGTCCGGTTATGTAGTCACGTATCTTAGAATTCTTCTATTATTCCTATCCAGTTTCTATCCCCCCCCTCCCCAGCTACCCCCCCTCCCAAATGACGCTGAATCCGGTTGAGATTTAAAATAAGAGATGAGTTACGAGGTCCTTCTTAATATAAAGTTTCATGTAGATCTGATCACTCTTTCATAAGTTAAAAATACATCATTTTTTCTAATTTTTCAGAACTAACCCTCCCTCCAATTCTCCCAAATAGAGCACATCCGTTCCCATTATGTCAATCACGTATCTAAGACTTCTGCTTATTTTTCCCACCAAGTTTCATCCCGATCCCTCCACTCTAAGCGTTTTTCATGATTTTAGGTCCCCCTAAACTCCCCCCAATGTCACCAGATCCGGTTGGGATTTAAAATAAGAGTTTTGAGACACGATATCCTTCTAAATGTCAAATTCCATTGAGATCTGATCACCCGATAAAAATACCACATTTTTTCTAATTTCTCAGAATTAACCCTCCCCCCCCCAACTACCCCAAAGAGATTGGATCCGTTCTAGTTATGTCAATGATGTATCTAGGACTTGTGCTTATTTTTCCCACCAAGTTTCATCCCGATCCCTCCACTCTAAGTGTTTTCCAAGATTTTAGATCTCCCCCTCCCAACTCCCCCTCCAATGTCATCAGATCCGGTCGGGATTTAAAATAACACCTCTGAAACACGATATCCTTCCAAACATCAAATTTCATTCAGATCTGATCAACCGTTCGTAAGTTAAAAATACTTCATTTTTTCTATTTTTTCGAATCAAACGACCCCCCCCCAAGATGGTCAAATCGGTAAAACGACTGTTTCTAAATTAATCTGGTCTGGTCCCTGATACGCCTTCCAAATTTCATCGTCCTAGCTTACCTGGAAGTGCCTAAAGTAGCAAAACCAGGACCGACAGACAGACCGACAGACCGACAGAATTTGCGATTGCTACATGTCACTTGGTTAATACCAAGTGCCATAAAAATTACCATTTGTCGCTGATTCAGGAATGATAAACTATTATTTAGATTAGTCTAATAGTAAAATATTATTTTTAAATCAAATTTAAAGAATTTTCCAAGACAAGAGTCGGATCGAAAGTGAAAAGTACAGCATTGTAACCGCCATTGTCGAAAACCCCAGAGGCCTTCAGGATAATCACAGCCCCCAGCTTGAACAACAAGAAAATAATATTTTTTGTACTGGTAGCAGGGATATACCCTCTTTTTCCTTGTTTGTTTTTCTTGTTTGTTTTTTTTCTTTACCACTAGTTGGGCACTGGAATATCATAGAAAGCTGTTCAATGGCTCATTTGAAAGTAAACTGCATAATTTAATGCCTTTTGTAATGTTGTGTAAGTGAAGTTCAAGTTCATTAAAAAGCGGTTAAAAACAGTAAATAACATTTTGAAATTGAAGCAGTAAAGTTGTTACCCATGCACAGCCATGTATTAGGTTAAATCATAGACATCGTAATAGTGCTACCAAAGTAAAGAATGAAGTGGGTTCCTATCTGTTTTTTGCTTTTTCGTTTATTTGTAGTTTTTTTCCCCGACCACCTCGTTAAGAAGAAATTCTCTTAAAAACTTTGTAAGGATCACATTAGATCTGAGAGTGAAAATTCGAGTGCTGTTTTTAAGAGTCAACAGGGACTGGAGGGCAACCAGCCCACTCGCGTGCCGAGCGTACCCTTTTTAGCTAGCTTCTCACCAAAGACATCCGACCAAATTTTGAATATCTATTTTGTTTAAATAGCTATGTCTCCAGGAATGACATGCCCCATTTGACCCTTGAGGTAAAGGCTGTAAGCTATGCAAATTGTCCATTGTGTACATATAAGTTTCATTATTTGGAAATGGTGGCATTTTGATTTAGGGTCTCAAAAAAGTCTAGACGCATTATTGTGATACTTTAGAGAATACTGAGAGAATGTTGAACAAAATCAAAACACACAATGTGAATGTAGGCTGTCAAAAGGGCGTATCAGCAATATATGAGTAACGGCTTAGAGTATGAAAGTGAAACCTTCAGGGACACTAGTACTGCTACGATTGCAACTGCTACTACTGCTACTACTATATCCACCGCTGTTGTTGCTATTTCTAGTGTGACTACTAGTACTACTACTGCTACTGTAGCAAAAGATTGTAATTACATCCAGCTTGTCAAAATGGCATAAGCATAATATCTTGGGAACGGAGTAATAAGGTGAAACTTTCAGGGAAAGCTGATGGGGATGTAACTAAATCAAAAGACACTATGTGCATGCAGGTTGTCAAAGGGTGCATCTGTGATTTCTCAGAAACGATTATGGGTATTAAGTTGAGATTCTCGGGGTGATAACTACCGTTTCTGCTACCATTGAACTAAATCAAAACAGTTTAAGTACGTTTAGCTTGTCAAAATGGTATAGATTCTATATCTGAGGATCAAACTAGGCTTTTAAGATGAAACTCTCAGCATTAATTGAGGCGGATGTAGATGTAACTCAAAAGGCACTATGTGTATCCAGACCGTCAAAAGGGTATCTATGCAATATCCAAGGAACATCTAAGGGTATTACGTTGGAACTCTCAGCACAGATTGTAGAGGATCTTAGCCTAAATGAAGAGACACTATGGGCATCCTGGGTTGTCAAAAGGGTATACCCACCACATATCAGGATTGTAATAGGTATTAAATTGAAACTTACAGGGAGTGATCAAGGTAGTATCGGACTAAATCAAAAGAAACTGTATGTATCTATGATCTCAAAGTGGCGTATCTCTAATTTTTCTTGAATGAGTAAAAGCATTAAGGTGAAATTTTCAAGGAGTGCTGGCATGGATACTGAACAAATCGAAACGCACTGTATGCATCCAAGATACAGAAAATGTGTATCAGCAACAGGGTCGCATCTAAGAATTTTATTGGGGGAGGGGTTATAAATGAAAAATGCGGAATTACGAGTTGGACAAATGTTTCAGGGAGGGGAGGTGGTTCAAAACTCCTAACACACACCATCTGGATTCAGCCTTGATCAGCAAAAGGCGATAGGCCTATCCCAGGAATGGCTGAGGGGATTCATTTAAAATTTTCAGGGCCACTTATACTTCTACTACTACTATAAGTACTATTCCTACTACTACTATTACTACTACTCCTACTGTTAAAATGAAAAATGCGAAATTACGAGTCGGACAAATATTTCGGGGAGGGGAGGTGGTTCAAAACTCCTAACCCACCCCATCTGGATTCAGCCTTGATCAGCAAAAGGCGATATTAAGTAATTAAAGCCATTAGCCAAAAAAAAATTAATATGCAAATTTAGTTTTAATTATTTATGTGCGGAGGGTCAAAATCAAAACATGCATTAATTCAAAAACGTTCAGAAATTAAATAAAAAAAGCGTTTTTTTTTAACTGAAAGTAAGGAGCGACATAAAAACTTAAAACGAACAGAAATTATTCGTCATAGTAAAGGGGTTGTCCCCTCCTCAACACCTCCCTCTTTACGCTAAATTTTTTTATGGTTTTAAAAAGTAGAGTTGTGACAAAGAGTCAAACTTTAGCGTAAAGAGTGAGGTGTTGAGGAGGGGACAACCCCTTTACTATAAGGAATAATTTCTGTTCGTTTTAGGTTTTAATGTCGCTCCTTTCAGTTAAAAAAACTTGTTTTTTTTATTTATTTAATACCTGCCAAAGGCAAATTACATCATTTAAACTTGAGCGTGACACAGTCAAAAAGGGTTTTATAATTGTTTCCAAGCAGTGGCGTTGCTCGAATTTGTCGGTGATTTTTCTAAATTCCGGAGGGGGGGGGGAGTAAGTTTTGAAGATTGTTCTTTATTAGCAGATAAACAAATACAAATTAAATATAATAAATTAATGGCTTCATTTCCTGCGATTGAATCAGTATACCACCAGTCCATTACGTCAAGATTATCCTGAAAAAAAATCCATGATAAGGGAATAATTCATGACATATGAGTTAAGAGAACGGTTAATTTTGTTAGTACTTGATAGGGTGGAAAAATTTGATTTCTTCTTGTTTATAATTGACGTAATATAATCAAATCTAAGTAAGTATTAAGTAAGTATATTTGTAACGCACGATATTACAAAAATGAATGCTGAGTAAAGAAAATATGTATATATATAAATATATATATATATATATATATATATATATATATATATATATATATATATATATATATATATATATATATATATATATATATATATATATATATACTAGCTGTTGGGGTGGCGCTTCGCGCCACCCCAACACCTAGTTGGTGGGGGCGCTTTGCGCCCCCCAAGCCCCCCCGCGCGCGTAAGTCGTTACGCGCCATATTAGTTACGCGCCATTGTAGTTGTGTCCCTGTGTCCCACCTATGAATATAGATAGATTTATATATGTGTTTCAAACTACGTAAAAATTGCGAATATACAACATTCTTGGCTTTCCCATTGTCTGTCCATATACAAAGCCGTATGTACTAATAATGACGTCATATGCAAACGCTCTTTTTACAAACAAACAAACATGCATACACACAACTCGTTTTTATGTAGATAGATAGATAGATAGATACAATACAAATTAACTGCGTAAAACTTGCGAATATACAACATTCTTCGCTGTCCAATTGTCGCTGCATATAAATTGATTGTCAGGTTTACCGACCCTCGAACATGCAACGTACAATTGTCCATGGGAAAGACAATCAGTATTAAGATCTATACCACATTTTTCTAATGATTGACCTTGAGTTTTGTTAATGGTGATTGCAAATGCTAATCGAATTGGGAATTGCAATCTTTTAAACTGAAAAGGCAGATCCGTTGGAATCATGGGAATGCGATGAATAAGAACAGCCTCACCCTCAAAAGGCCCTGTCAAGATTGTGGCCTCTATTAGGTTTTCCATTGTTTTTTTACGGCAAGTCGCGTGCCATTGCAAAGCTTTGGTGGGTTGATATTTCTTAAAAGTATTATTGGTACGTCTATTTTTAGTTGTAGCACGTGTGGTGGAAACCCTTATTTTTATAATTTTTTAGAATATTCGGAAATGCTTTTTCAATCAATTCATTTTTGGACGTCACTAAATTACAGAAATCAGCAGGTAGTTGTATACGTCCTGAAATTGAGTTTACTGGGAGCTTTCCGTTTCCAATTGCCAGGAATTGATCTGAAAATTTTTGACCAGAGTCATCGTTTTGCAATCGGACACGCATATTTGTAGTTAATTTTAATATTTTTACGTGTGCCCATAAATTAGAATTTTTCAGGCAAGCATTCATTTCGTCTGCAGGAGTTGATCTAGGTATTATAGATAATGTTTGCCTGAAATCTCCCGCAAGCAATATTAATGTGCTGCCAAAGGGTTTCGACTTCCCTCTCAAATCTTTCAAGCATTGATCCAGAGCCTCTAGCGATTTTTTGTGTGCCATTGTGCACTCATCCCAAATAATAAGTTTGCATTGCTGTAATACTTTACCCATCTCAGATGATTTGGAAATATTGCACGTGGGAGTTTCTGTAGAATGCAAATTCAGAGGCAATTTCAAAGTGGAATGAGCAGTTCTTCCACCAGGCAGTAATGTTGCGGCTATTCCGGACGACGCAATTGCCAACGCTATATCATTTTTTGATCGAATTTTCTTCTATATTGTGGGTAACCATCATTGCCAGTAATTATGTTTGATACTAAAAGTCGAGGATATTGCTTTGTGCACCTTCCTTTGGCCATGCATGGTGAATTTTCGTTCAGTGCACCGCAAGGTCCATGTATCATATTTTTTACAATAATATCATGTAACCCCATATCGACATTTTTATCAGGTATTTCAGCGGAAATCACATCATCAATTTCGTTCGAAGTAATTTTTTATGTAGCCAGATTAGTATATGTGCGTGTGGCAAACCTCGTTTTTGCCATTCCACTGAGTACATCCAGCATCGCACTGACCCAAACACTTCAAGTTTTACTATGTAGTTTATCAGTGATTTCAACTTTTGCCGGAAGACACGGGCCGTAATGTCCTGCCTATGAACCGCCGATTGTCCTTGAAGTAAAAGCTGCAGTATCTCGTCCCAAGATTGGTTACATGTAAATGTAATAAATAAATCTGGACGACCATAGAGACGAACATACGCAATAGCATCTTGAGCATATTCATGCATATGACGGGGACTGCCAGCATATGACGAAGGTAAAATTGTTAATCTTCCAACGTTTGTGGTATTACCGTCATTTATAACTGCATCTCGCAAATGAATGTATTGTTCAGAGCGGAGCTTGGTCTGATTCAGGCGGATATATAGCAAACGTTCTGATTCAATTTTAGCATGCATATCAACGACAAATTGGTGAAACAATTCATGGCATTTTAAAATATAATTTTCTTCATCCTGCCGAATCATTAGTCTATAGGAATAATAATGCATTGCACTGCATTTCTTATTCATTGCTTTGTTAGTGGCTGGATTCATCAATTTAATATTAAAGTGATAGCCGTCGGCTCCATCCCAAAAAATGATAGGATATTGTAGGGCATCGTAGCATCGATGAGTTTCAGCAATTCTTAACAACTGAGCGTTTCGCTTATGAAGAATAATATCTCGAGGTAAAAACTGATCACCGACCATAACGATTGCCACTTCGTCGATAGTTGGAGCATTGTATCTACGCACATGTTGGCCAGGAGGCGTTTTGTCAGCGGAAATAACAATTTTATGCGTATCAGGAGGCATCAAATCGATGGCTGTTTTGAACAGACGCACTAAATTATTATTTTCGTGGAAAAGATGTTGCAATTGGGAAACGATTGTCCTTTCAACCTTGGGAGAAATTTCGCAACGTGCATTCAATTCAGAATTTCTATCACTGATGAAGAACAATTGTAAAAATTTATGATTCTCGCCTGAGAATGGTAGAAGGGACCCTGCTCTATGATAAATTTGCCCTTTTACTTTGAAAGTAGACATAAATTGATCTGGATTTTCGATTTGGGCTCCAAACGACGTCATTTGGAAATATGAGTTGTATTTTCTGATTTTTGACAAAAAACGCTTAGATTCTGACGTAGTTCCAGTAAGGAAAGTCTTCAATGGCTCTGGTGGTGCAGCCAATAGAGGAAGTTTAACTTTTCCTGAGGCGCAACACATTCCCATTGTTTCACCATTGAATTTCAAGGCCTTGCAATAGGGACAAATTTTAGACATTGTCCCGATTTGAACACATCTACTCAAGCTATAATCATCGACTGGGCTGTACCTGAATGCCAGGCGATAACTTTCAGGTTGCTCTGATTCCTCGGCACGCTTTCTTTTCTTACTTTCTCTATCAGCAGCAAGCCTGATTTCTTGCTGTTCTTGTGATTCCTCGGCACGCTTTCTTTTCTTACTTTCTCTATCAGCAGCAAGCCTGATTTCTTGCTGTTCTTGTGATTCCTCGGCACGCCTTCTTTTTTCACTTTCTCTTTTAGCAGCAAGTCTGCTTTCGCGTTGCTCTGGTAGTTCCTCGGCACGCTTTCTGTTCTTTCTTTCTCTATCAGCCTCAAGCCTGTTTCCATGCTGTTCTTTTGATTCCTCGGCACGCTTTCTGTTCTTTCTTTCTCTATCAGCCTCAAGCCTGTTTCCTTGCTGTTCTTTTGATTCCTCGGCACGCTTTCTTTTCTGACTTTCTCTATCAGCAGCAAGTTTTTTGGCATAGACTCTTTGAGCATCTTCATCGGCTTTTGCCATTGTAAGTTCATCAGTCATTTTAAAATTAAACATTAATAGATTTCTACGTGAACATATATGTCTTAAATATCTTTAATGACGTCACCGTCATAGCAAAAATGACGACAACTAACTTCATGATTAAATATCTTTAATGACGTCACCGTCATAGCAAAAATGACGACAACTAACTTCATGACGTCAGTCGACACAGAAACATGACGTTACCTGACAGACAGACAGACACACAGACAGACAACTTATTTTTATATATATACTAGCTGTTGGGGTGGCGCTTCGCGCCACCCCAACACCTAGTTGGTGGGGGCGCTTCGCGCCCCCCCCCAAGCCCCCACGCGCGCGTAAGTCGTTACGCGCCATATTAGTTACGCGCCATTGTAGTTGTGTCCCTATGTCCCACCTGTGAATATAGATAGATATATATATATATATATATATATATATATATATATATATATATATATATATATATATATATATATATATATATATATATATATATATATATATATATATATATATATATATATATATGTTTTTAACTACGTAAAACTTGCGAATATACAACATTCTTTGCTGTCCCATTGTCTGTGCATATAAATAGATTGTCAGGTTTACCGACTCTTGAACATGCAACATATAATGGTCCATGGGAAAACAATCCGTATTCAGATCTATACCTCATGATTCTAATGATTGCCCTTGAGCTTTGTTGATGGTGTTTGCTAATCGACCATTCCCTGAGTCGCCATCGTCATTTATATATCCCCCTGTGCACCCCGGCGTCCCCTTTGTAGTTATGTCCCTGTGTCCCGGTCGTCATTTATATTCCCTGTGTCCCGGTCGTCATTTGTGTCCCGGTGTTCCAGTCTGTGATTTCTCTTTGAGTGTCCCGGGCGTCATTTATATTCCTTGTGTCCCGGTGTCCCGGTCGTCATTTATATCCCCCTGTGCCCCCCGGCGTCCCCATTGTAGTTGTGTCCCTGTGTCCCGGTCGTCATTTATATTCCCTGTGTCCCGGTCGTCATTTGTATCCCGGTGTCCCGGTCTGTATATACATTCGTTTTTTAGTTTTGTTTTTCTCCTTTATTTTTTCCTTTTTTCTTTTTTTTCTTTTTTAGTTTATTTAGATTTTTAGATTTTTTAGTTTTTTTATTAGTTTTTAGTTTTTTTGTAGTTTTTACCATTTTTTTAGTTTTTTTAGTTTTTTTTTTTTACTTATGTCCTGGTCGTCATTTATACTCCCTGTGTCCCGGTCGTCATTTGTGTCTTGGTGCTTTGTTGATTGCTAATTTATATTATATTTATATTTATATTTTTTATATTTATTAATATTTTTTTAGTTTTCTTTTTCTCTTATTTTTACAGTTTTTTCCTTTTTTTTAGTTTTTTCTTTTTTAGTTTTTAGTTTTTTTTTGTTTTTTACCTTTTTTTAGTTTTTTTAGTTTTTTTAGTTTTTTAGCTTTTTTAGTTTTTTATTAGTTTTTAGTTTTTTTTAGTTTTTGCCTTTTTTTAGTTTTTTCAGTTTTTTTAGTTTTTAGTTTTTTACCTTTTTTTAGTTTTTTTTAGTTTTTTAGCTTTTTTAGTTTTTTTTCTTTTTAGTTTTTTTTTGTAGTTTTTACCTTTTTTAGTTTTTTTTCTTCTTTTGTATTAGTGTGAAATAATTCAGACGTCATATGCGGACAAACACGACGTCACTCGACAGACAGACAGACAGACATAACCCACAAACAACTTATTTTTATATATATTGATTCATATTTTTTTAGTTTTCTTTTTCTCTTTTATTTTTCAGTTTTTTCCTTTTTTTTAGTTTTTTTCTTTTTTAGTTTTTAGTTTTTTTTAGTTTTTTACCTTTTTTTAGTTTTTTTTTAGTTTTTTTAGTTTTTTAGCTTTTTTAGTTTTTTTATTAGTTTTTATTTTTTTGTAGTTTTTGCCTTTTTTTATTTTTTTCAGTTTTTTTTTTCGTTATTAGATTTTTACCTTTTTTTAGTTTTTTTTAGTATTTTAGCTTTTTTAGTTTTTTTTCTTTTTAGTTTTTTTGTAGTTTTTACCTTTTTTAGTTTTTTTCTTCTTTTGTATTAGTGTGAAATAATTCAGACGTCATATGCGGACAAACATGACGTCACCTGATCCACAGATCCACAGATCCACACACAGACAACTTATTTTTATATATATAGAATTTTTTATATTTATTAATATTTTTTTAGTTTTCTTTTTCTCTTATTTTTCAGTTTTTTCCTTTTTTTAGTTTTTTCTTTTTTAGTTTTTAGTTTTTTTTTTGTTTTTTACCTTTTTTTAGTTTTTTTAGTTTTTTTAGTTTTTTAGCTTTTTTAGTTTTTTTTATTAGTTTTTAGTTTTTTTTTAGTTTTTGCCTTTTTTAGTTTTTTCAGTTTTTTTTAGTTTTTAGTTTTTTACCTTTTTTTAGTTTTTTTTTAGTTTTTTAGCTTTTTTAGTTTTTTTTCTTTTTAGTTTTTTTTGTAGTTTTTACCTTTTTTAGTTTTTTTTCTTCTTTTGTATTAGTGTGAAATAATTCAGACGTCATATGCGGACAAACACGACGTCACTCGACAGACAGACAGACAGACATAACCCACAAACAACTTATTTTTATATATATTTATTCATATTTTTTTAGTTTTCTTTTTCTCTTTTATTTTTCAGTTTTTTCCTTTTTTTTAGTTTTTTTCTTTTTTAGTTTTTAGTTTTTTTTAGTTTTTTACCTTTTTTTAGTTTTTAATAGTTTTTTTAGTTTTTTAGCTTTTTTAGTTTTTTATTAGTTTTTATTTTTTTTGTAGTTTTTGCCTTTTTTTATTTTTTTCAGTTTTTTTTAGTTATTAGATTTTTACCTTTTTTTAGTTTTTTTTAGTTTTTTAGCTTTTTTAGTTTTTTTTCTTTTTAGTTTTTTTTTAGTTTTTACCTTTTTTAGTTTTTTCTTCTTTTGTATTAGTGTGAAATAATTCAGACGTCATATGCGGACAAACATGACGTCACCTGATCCACAGATCCACAGATCCACAGACAACTTATTTTTATATATATAGATATATATATATATATATATATATATATACTAGCTGTTGGGGTGGCGCTTCGCGCCACCCCAACACCTAGTTGGTGGGGGCGCTTCGCGCCCCCCCAAGCCCCCCCGCGCGCGTAAGTCGTTACGCACCATATTAGTTACGCGCCATTGTAGTTGTGTCCCTATGTCCCACCTGTGAATCAACCATTCCCTGAGTCGCCATCGTCATTTATATATCCCCCTGTGCACCCCGGCGTCCCCTTTGTAGTTATGTCCCTGTGTCCCGGTCGTCGTCATTTATACTCCCTGTGTCCCGGTGCTTTGTTGATTGCTAATCGAACATTCCTTTTGTCCCGGTCGCTTTCTCTTTGAGTGTCGTCATTTATTTAGATTGTTTCTCCTTTATTTTTCAGTTTTTTTCCTTTTTTTAGTTTTTTTTTCTTTTTTAGTTCTTTTAGTTTTTACCTTTTTTAGGTTTTTTTTAGTTTTTTAGATGAAACTTTTTTTTAGTTTTTTTCCTTTTTTTCTTTTTAGTTTTTTATTGGTTTTTACCTTTTTTTTAGCTTTTTTAGTTTTTTTCGTTTTTTCTTTTTACTTTTTTTTAGTTTTTATCTTTTTTATTTTTTTTATTTTTATTCTTAATTTTATTAGTTTTCTTTTTCTCTTCTATTTTTCAGTTTTTTCCTTTTTTTAAGTTTTTTTTTTAGTTTTTAGTTTTTTTAGTTTTTTTTCCTTTTTTTCTTTTTAGTTTTTTATTGGTTTTTACCTTTTTTTAGCTTTTTTAATTTTTTTTCGTTTTTTCTTTTTACTTTTTTTAGTTTTTATCTTTTTTATTTTTTTTTTATTTTATTCTTAATTTTATTCATTTATATATCCCCCTGTGCGCCCCGGCGTCCCCTTTGTAGTTATGTCCCTGTGTCCCGGTCGTCGTCATTTATACTCCCTGTGTCCCGGTGCTTTGTTGATTGCTAATCGAACATTCCTTTTGTCTCGGTCGCTTTCTCTTTGAGTGTCGTCATTTATTTAGATTGTTTCTCCTTTATTTTTCAGTTTTTTTCCTTTTTTAGTTTTTTTTTTCTTTTTTAGTTCTTTTAGTTTTTACCTTTTTTAGTTTTTTTTAGTTTTTTAGATGAAAATTTTTTTTAGTTTTTTTTCCTTTTTTTCTTTTTAGTTTTTTATTGGTTTTTACCTTTTTTTTAGCTTTTTTAGTTTTTTTCGTTTTTTCTTTTTACTTTTTTTTTAGTCTTTATCTTTTTTATTTTTTTTCATTTTTATTCTTAATTTTATTAGTTTTCTTTTTCTCTTCTATTTTTCAGTTTTTTCCTTTTTTTAAGTTTTTTTTTAGTTTTTAGTTTTTTTAGTTTTTTTCCTTTTTTTCTTTTTAGTTTTTTATTGGTTTTTACCTTTTTTTAGCTTTTTTAGTTTTTTTTGTTTTTTCTTTTTACTTTTTTTTTAGTTTTTATCTTTTTTATTTTTTTTATTTTATTCTTAATTTTATTAGTTTTCTTTTTCTCTTCTATTTTTCAGTTTTTTCCTTTTTTTAAGTTTTTTTTTTTAGTTTTTAGTTTTTTTAGTTTTTTAGATTTTTTAGTTTTTTTAGTTTTTTAGCTTTTTTATTTTTTTATTAGTTTTTAGTTTTTTTTGTAGTTTTTGCCTTTTTTTAGTTTTTTCAGTTTTTTTTTTTAGTTTTTAGTTTTTTACCTTTTTTGTGGATCGTCACCTGATCCACAGATCCACAGATCCACAGACAACTTAGTTAAACATGCGAATATACAACATTCTTCGCTGTCCCATTGTCTGTACATATAAATAGATTGTCAGGTTTACTGACTCTTGAACATGCAACATATAATTGTCCATGGGAAAAACAATCCGTATTCAGATCTATACCTCATTATTCTAATGATGTGTCCCTGTGTCCCGGTCGTCATTAATATTCCCTGTGTCCCGGTCGTCATTTGTGTCCCGGTATCCCAGTTTGTAATTTCTCTTTGAGTGTCCCGGTCTGTAATTTCTATTCGAACAATCCCTGTGTGATAACTTTCAGATTGCTCTGATTCCTCGGCACGCTTTCTTTTCTTACTTTCTCTATCAGCCTCAAGCCTGTTTCCCTGCTGTTCTTTTGATTCCTCGGCACGCCTTCTTTTTTTACTTTCTCTTTCAGAAGCAAGTCTGGTTTCGCGTTGCTCTGGTAGTTCCTCGACACGCCTTCGTTGACGTAAATTGCACATTCTTAATCTGGCCATTTCTCTTTGAACCGCAAGCCTGGTTTTGCTTTTTGGTAACATTCTACCTTTTTCAATGTTTTTCAATTTTTCAGTGTTCATTCTAACATTGATGTTAGAAAAAAATTTTACGTACCAAGCATGCAAACACTCGACAATTTATAATAAAACTCAAAATTATAAATATCTGTTATAAGGTTTTCGAATTACTTTAATCTATTGTCAAAATATATAGAAATATTTATGCAATTACCAGTTTCTACATTTTTAGTTTCAGTTTGCTTTTCAGTTTAGTTTCATTTTTATATATATTTAAGATATAATCTGGCGTAACGGACAGACAACTTATTTTTATATATATAGATATATATATATATATATATATATATATATATATATATATATATATATATATATATATATATATATATATATATATATATATCTATATATATAAAAATAAGTTGTCTGTCTGTCTGTGGATCTGTGGATCAGGTGACGTCATGTTTCTGTGTCGGCTAACGTCATGAAATTAGTTGTCAGGTGACGTCATGTTTCTGTGTCGGCTGACGTCATGAAATTAGTTGTCGTCATTTTTGATTTGACGGTGACGTCATTCAAGTTATATAAGACATATGTTCACGTAGAAATCTATTAATGTTTAAGTTTACAATGACTGATGAAGATGCTCAAAGAGTCTATGCCAAAAAAATTGCTGCTGAGAGTTCCTCGGCACGCTTTCTTTTCTGACTTTCTCTATCAGCAGCAAGTTTTTTGGCATAGACTCTTTGAGCATCTTCATCAGTCATTGTAAACTTAATCATTAATAGATTTCTACGTGAACATATGTCTTATATATCTTGAATGACGTCACCGTCAAAGCAAAAATGACGGCAACTAATTTCATGACTTAATTTCAGAACTTAATTTCTGTGTTGACTGACGTCATGAAATTAGTTGTCGTCATTTTTGTTATGACGATGCTTAGTATATTGTAAAACACATTAATTTGGTTAATAATATACCATTTAAAACAGCAAAATGAACATGCTGGAGTAGTCACTCGGTGAGAGAGGGTGTCAGAACGGAGAATGAAGGTCCCAGGTTCAAATCCTGGTTAGGCTAAAAAAGGTAAAAATCTAAAAACTAAAAAAAAAACTGAAAAAACTAAAAAAGGCAAAAATTACAAAAAAAAACTAAAAACTAATAAAAAAAAAATTAAGAATAAAAATAAAAAAAAATAAAAAAGATAAGAACTAAAAAAAAGTAAAAAGAAAAAACGAAAAAAACTAAAAAAGCTAAAAAAAGGTAAAAACCAATAAAAAACTGAAAAGAAAAAAAGGAATAAAACTAAAAAAATTTTCATCTAAAAAACTAAAAAAACTTAAAAAGGTAAAAACTAAAAGAACTAAAAAGAAAAAAAAACTAAAAAAGGAAAAAAACTGAAAAATAAAGGAGAAAAAGAAAACTAAAAAAATATAAATAAAAATAAAAAAACTAAAAAGAAAAAAGAAAAAAACTAAAAAACCTAAAAAAACGTCAAAACCAATAAAAAAAAACTAAAAGGAAAAAAGGGAAAAAATTAAAAATTTATTTCATCATATACCAATTCAAAAACGATTGTATACCGGGATGACGACCGGGACACAGGGAATATAAATGACACAACTACAACGGGGATGCCGGGGGGCACAGAGGGATATAAATGACGACCGGGACACCGGGACACAAGGAATATAAATGACGCCCGGGACACTCAAAGAGAAATCAGAGACTGGGACAGCGGGACACAAATGACGACCGGGACACAGGGAATATAAATGACGACCGGGACACAGGGACATAAATACAAAGGGGACGCCGGGGTGCACAGGGGGATATATAAATGACGATGGCGACTCAGGGAATGGTCGATTAGCAATCACCATCAACAAAGCTCAAGGGCAATCATTAGAATCATGAGGTATAGATCTGAATACGGATTGTTTTCCCATTGATCATTGTATGTTGCAAGTTCAAGAGTCGGTAAACCTGACAATCTATTTATATGCATAGACAATGGGACAGCAAAGAATGTTGTATATTCGCAAGTTTTACGTAGTTAAAAACATATATATATGTATATATATATATATATATATATATATATATATATATATATATATATATATATATATATATATATATATATATATATATATATATATATATATATGTATATATATATATATATATATATATATATATATATATATATATATATATATATATATATATATATATATATATATATATATATATATATATCTATATTCACAGGTGGGACATAGGGACACAACTACAATGGCGCGTAACTAATATGGCGCGTAACGACTTACGCGTGCGGGGGGGCTTGGGGAGGGCACGAAGCGCCCCCACCAACTAGGTGTTGGGGTGGCGCGAAGCGCCACCTCAACAGCTAGTATATATATATATATAAATAAGTTGTTTGTGTGTTATGTCTGACGACATTTCATCATGTCGTCAAGTCGTTATGAAGTTAGTTGTCGTCATGTTTGTTATTACGATGACGTCATTAAAGGTATTTAAGAAAATCGTTCAAAGACAAATTTTTAATTGTAAGAAGATCGTGGACGGAAAAATGTTTAATTGTAAAATGACTGAAGAACCTACAATGGCAACAGCCGAGCAAGCTGCTCAAAGAGTCTATGCCATAAAACTTGGGGCTGATAGAGAAAGTAAGAAAAGAAAGCGTGCCGGGGAATCACAAGAACAGCAAGAAAACAGGCATATATATAAAAATAAGTTGTCTGTCTGTCTGTCGAGTGACGTCATTATATGACGTCTGAATTATTTCATCATATACCAATTCAAAAACGAATGTATTCAAGCCGAAGTAGCTGAGTTGGTAAGCGTGATGTTCCAGATTCTAGGTTCGAGAGGTTCCAGGTTTGAACCTTGCCTTTAGCATTAATGCAAAAGAAGAAAAAACTAAAATAGGTAAAAAGGAAGAAACAGCCGAGGAATTAAATCTTGCGAGAAATTTCAGTATAAATCCTACAATGGCAGAAGAAACAGCCGAGGAAGTATCTCAAAGAGATAATGCCAAAAGGCTTGCGGCTAAAAGAGAAAGTAAGAAAAGAAAGCGTGCCGAGGAATCACAAGAACAACGTGAAAACAGGGTTGCGGCTCAAAGAGAAATTACCAACAAAATCGTGCCGAGGAATCACAAGAGCAACGTGAAAATTATCGCCTGGCATTCAGGTACAGCCCAGTCGCTGATTAGAGCTTGAGTAGATGTGTTCAAGTCGAGACTACGTCTGAAATTTTTCCCTATTGCAAGGCCTTGAAATTTTATGGTGAAACAATGGGAATGTGTTGCGCCTCAAGAAAAGTTAAACTTCCTCAACTGGCCGCACCACCAAAGCCATTGAAGACTTTGCTTGCTGGGACTACGTTAGAATCTAAGCGTTTTTTTATTAAACATCAGAAAATATGACTCATGTTTCCCAATGACGGCGTTTGGTGCCCGAATCGAAAATCAAGTTCAATTTATGCCTACTTTCAAAGTAAAAGGGCAAATTTATCATAGAGCAGGGTCCCTTATACCATTCTCAGGTGAGAATCATAAATTTTTACAACATTACTCTATAGGAATTATAATTCATTGCGCTGCATTTCTTATCCGTTTGTTTGTTAGTGGATGGATCTATCAATTTATTATTAAAGTGATAGCCGTCTGCTCCATCCCTAAAAATGATAGAATATTGTAGGGCATCGTAGCATCGATGAGTTTCAGTAATTCTTACTGAGCGTTTCGCTTATGAAGAATAATAGTATGCAAAGATTGAATCAGAACGTTTGCTATTTATCCTTCTGAATCAGACCAAGCTCCGCTCTGAACAATACATTCATTTGCGAGATGCAGTTGTAAATGACGGTAATACCACTAACGTTGGAAGATTAACAATTTTACCTTCGTTATATGATGGCAGTCCCCGTCATATGCATGAATGTGCTCAAGATGCTATTGCGTATGTTCGTCTCTATGGTCGTCCAGATTTATTTATCATATTTACATGGAATCAATCTTAGGACGAAATATGGCAGCTTTTACTTCAAGGACAGTCGGCGGTTCATAGACATGACATTAAGGCACGTGTCTTCCGGCAAAAGTTGAAATCAATGATAAACTACATAGTAAAACTTAAAGCGTTTGGGTCATTGCGATGCTGGATGTACTAAGTGGAATGGCAAAGACGAGGATTGCCACACGCACATATACTCATCTGGCTACATGATAAAATTACTTCCAATGAAATTGACGATGTGATTTCCGCTGAAATACCTGATGAAAATGTCGATAAGGGCTTATATGATATTGTAGTAAAAAATATGATACATAGACATTGCGGTACACCGAATGAAAAATCACCATGCATGGCCAAAGGAAGGTGCACCAAGCAATATCCTCGACTTTTAGTACCCAACACAATTACTGACAATGATGGTTACCCACAATATAGAAGAAGATCTACTGAAGATGGCAGTAAAACAGCAATAATAAAGAATCATAACGGTACCACCATCGAAGTAGATAACCAGTGGGTTGTTCAATATTCCCCTTTATTGTCAAAAACATTTAATGCACAAATAAACGTTGAATACTGTAGCTCCGTAAAGGCAATCAAATACATATGTAAATACGTCAACAAAGGCAGCAACATGGCAGTTTTTGGCTTGCAGTCCGAAATCAGTGATATCGATGAAATCGTATAATATAAGGCTGGAAGATACATAAGCAGTAATGAAGCTGTTTGGCAAATTCTTTCATTTCCGATACATGAACGAAGTCCAGCTGTTGTTCACTTAGCGGTACATCAGAATGGTCAACATGTTTATTTTTCGGAATCCAACGTGCAACAAAGAGCCCTGAATCCAACAGATACAACGTTAACTGCTTTCTTTTCGTTATGTCAAAATGATTCTTTTGCAAGAAAAACTGCTGTATACTGAAGTGCCTTCGTATTACACGGGGAATGCTAAAAATAGATCATTTGAAAGTCGAAAACAGGGTAAGTCAGTCGACGGTCAACCTACCATCTTCAAACATACCACGATAGGAAGACTCTACACCATTTACCCCAATCATCATGAATGCTTCTTTCTCCGCCTGCTTTCGGTGAATGTGCCCGATCCGACTTCTTTAGAGTATTTGAGGACTGTAAACGGTACTATACATGACACTTAACATAGTGCATGCCAAGCTCTGAATTTATTGGAGAATGACCAACACTGGGATAACTGCATCAATGACGCGTGCGAAACGTCAACTACAAGTCAAATTCGTGCATTGCTTGGAATTTTTGTATATATACAGACAAAAGGACAGTGAAGAATGTTGTATATTCGCAAGTTTTACGTAGTTAAAAACATATATATATATATATATATATATATATATATATATATATATATATATATATATATATATATATATATATAGTTTTACGTAGTTAAAAACATATATATATATATATATATATATATATATATATATATATATATATATATATATATATATATATATATATATATATATATATATATATATATATATATACTAGCTGTTGGGGTGGCGCTTCGCGCCACCCCAACACCTAGTTGGTGGGGGCGCTTCGCGCCCCCCCCAAGCCCCCCCGCGCGCGTAAGTCGTTACGCGCCATAATAGTTACGCGCCATTGTAGTTGTGTCCCTATGTCTCACCTGTGAATATAGATATATATATATATATATATATGGTTTTAACTACGTAAAACTTGCGAATATACAACATTCTTTGCTGTCCCATTGTCTTTGCATATAAATAGATTGTCAGGTTATCCCCCTGTTTCCCCCGGTGTCCCCGTTGTAGTTGTGTCCCTGTGTCCCGGTCGTCATTTATATTCCCTGTGTCCCGGGTCCCGGTCATCATTTGTATCCCGGTGTCCCGGTCTTCATATACATTCGTTTTTTAGTTTTGTTTTTCTCCTTTATTTTTTTCCTTTTTTTTTCTTTTTTAGCTTATTTAGATTTTTAGATTTTTTAGTTTTTTTTATTAGTTTTTAGTTTTTATTTCTTTTTAGTTTTTTTGTCCCGGTCGTCATTTATATCCCCCTGTTTCCCCCGGTGTCCTCGTTGTAGTTGTGTCCCTGTGTCCCGGTCGTTATTTATATTCCCTGTGTCCCGGTCGTCATTTGTATCCCGGTGTACCGGTCTGTATATACATTCGTTTTTTAGTTTTGTTTTTCTCCTTTATTTTTTTCCTTTTTTTTTCTTTTTTAGTTTATTTAGATTTTTAGATTTTTTAGTTTTTTTATTAGTTTTTAGTTTTTTTTTCTTTTTAGTTTTTTTGTAGTTTTTACCTTCTTTTTAGTTTTGTTAATTTTTTTTTTTACTTGTGTCCTGGTCGTCATTTATACTCCCTGTGTCCCGGTGCTTTGTTGATTGCTAATCGAACATTCCTTTTGTCCTGGTCGCTTTCTCTTTGAGTGTCGTCATTTATTTTTTTCTTTTTTAGTTCTTTTAGTTTTTACCTTTTTTAGTTTTTTTTTAGTTTTTAGTTTTTTTAGTTTTTTACCTTTTTTTAGTTTTTTAGCTTTTTTATTAGTTTTTAGTTTTTTTTGTAGTTTTTGCCTTTTTTTAGTTTTTTCAGTTTTGACGTCACCTGATCCAGTTTTTTCAGGTGACGTCACCTGATCCACGATCCACAGATCCACAGACAACTTATTTTTATATATATAGATAGTTTTTTTTTTTTACTTATGTCCTGGTCGTCATTTATACTCCCTGTGTCCAGGTGCTTTGTTGATTGCTAATCGAACATTCCTTTTGTCCTGGTCGCTTTCTCTTTGAGTGTCGTCATTTATTAGTTTTTTCCCTTTTTCTTAGTTTTTTATTGGTTTTTACCTTTATTTTAGCTTATTTTTCAGTTTTTTCCTTTTTTTAGTTTTTTTTTATTTTTTATTTTTTTTAGTTTTTTACCTTTTTTTAGTTTTTTTAGTTTTTTAGCTTTTTTACTTTTTTTATTAGTTTTTAGTTTTTTTTTGTAGTTTTTGCCTTTTTTTAGTTTTTTCAGTTTTTTTTTAGTTTTTTATTGGTTTTTACCTTTATAGTTTTTTTAGTTTTTTAGCTTTTTTATTTTTTTTATTAGTTTTTAGTTTTTTTTGTAGTTTTTGCCTTTTTTTAGTTTTTTCAGTTTTGACGTCACCTAATCCAGTTTTTTCAGGTGACGTCACCTGACACATCCATCCATCCATCCACAGACAGACAACTTATTTTTATATATATAGATATATATATATATATATATATATATATATATATATATATATATATATATATATATATATATATATATATATATATATATATATATATATGTATATATATATATATATATATATATATATATATATATATATATATATATATATATATATATATATATATATATATATATATATATATATATATATATATATATATATATCACAGGTGGGACACAGGGACACAACTACATTGGCGCGTAACTAATATGGCGCGTAACAACTTACGCGCGCGGGGGGGCTTAGGGGGAGCGCGAAGTGCCCCCACCAACTAGGTGTTGGGGTGGCCTGAAGCACCACCCCAACAGCTAGTATATATATATATATATATATATATATATATATATATATATATATATATATATATATATATATATATATATATATATATATATATATATATATATATATATATATATATATATACATGTATATATATATATATATATATATATATATATATATATATATATATATATATATATATATATATATATATATATATATATATATATATATATATATATATATATATATCACCGGTGGGACACAGGGACGCAACTACAATGGCGCGTAACTAATATGGTGCGTAGCGACTTACGTGCGGGGGGGGGCACGAAGCGCCCCCATCATCTAGGTGTTGGTGTGGCACGAAGCGCCACACCAACAGCTAGTGAGAAATAAAAACACATTGTTCGACCTAAAACATTTTTGCAAAGGGCAAATAACGTTCTGATGAGTCTTTTTCAAAGTTTCTACGACAACAAATTGCCATCTCAAAATTTCTATCAGATACATTTCGGAAAATAAGAGGTGAGATGGGTATCCACCAACCCATCAATATGAACCTCAAAAAGGACACTAAAACTTCTGATTAGAAATCCAATAAGCCTCTTTTGAAGTTTATACGATCACCCTCTCTATATAAGCCTTATTTGCCCCCAGGACATAACTTACAACCCTTGCTGTGAGGGATTCAAGGGGGTCATCCTCAAATACATAATTTCTGGACCTTTCAACTATGTTGAACAAAATGGCTGTCTCAAAATATTATTGGATATATTTTGGGAAATGGGTGGGCGTGGGAGGGGTTGGTTTCCCTTTAATCATTTTAGACTGTTAAACTGGGCATTAGCCCTTTCAATTTACAAACGAGTGAGCCTTTTCAGAAGTTTCTACGACAACAAATGGCCATTTCACAATTTTTGTCAGGTTTATTTCAGGAGAATACAAGGTGTGGGGGGTATCCGACCTCCAATCACTTTTAATCTTATATAAGGTACTAGAACCTCTGATTACCAATCCAATGACCCCCTCCGGAGTTTTTAAGACCACCCTATCTATAAACATAATTTCCATACCCTTAAATTGCTCTCAATGAAATGGCTATATCAAATTTTGATTGGATGTGTTTGGGGAAATTGTGGGTGTAGAAGGGGGGCAGTTGCCCTCTAAACACTTTCGACTATTGAAAGGGGCACTAGCCCTTTCAATTTCCAATCTAATAAGCCTTCTTAGAACTTTCTGTGACAACAAATGGCCATTTCCAAATTTCTGTCAGAAACTGTTCATGAAAATACAAGGTGTGGGAGGAGGGGATCCACCCTCCGATTACTCTAAATCTTAAAAAGAGCCTTAGAACTGCCAATTACCATTCCAGAAAGTCTCCTCGTAGTTTATGCTGTCACTCTTTCTATATAACATTCAATGTCCCTAGGATAATTAGTAAACTCTTTCCCTGAAGGCTTTGGAGGGGGGTTGTCATCCTAAAAGACATAATTTCCGGATCTTTCAACTATGTTGAACGAAATGGCTACCTCAAAATTTTAATTAAATGTGTTTGGGGAAATGATGGGAGTGGGAGGAGAGTTGGTTGCCCTCCTATCACTTTCAACAATTAAAAAGAGCACTAGTCCTTTCAATTCCCAATTGAATAAGCCCTTTTCGATGTTTCTACGACGATGATATTTAAATGAAGTGCCCTGGGCCAAAAAAAAACACACTAAAATAAATAATAAATTTTGCCCATATTACTCTTTACTTAGGCAGCGCTATTGCGTTGCCTACGATTTCTCTTCGTTGCGGCTTGCATTTATTTATTAACAGCGATTTATGGTGATTATATGCTTGAATTATTCTAAGTTTATTTCTGCTGGTCTTTGGTCTAATGCAGCTCTTTACTTTTCTTTGGAAAAAAAGTCTTTTGTAGGAGAATTTTTTTTAATTATTACATGTTACAAGACTGGTTTTAGTATTTGAAAGATCTAACGATACAAATAAGACAGCTTCCAGCCAACTGTTCTCTTGGTAGATATTTTCAGCAGATGTTTATCATTGCTGAGCTTTATGAAATACACTTTCTATTTTAGAAGCTAACGGAACAATAGGAAATCGTACTAATTTAAATGTGAAATAATATAGTTAAACCCTTAACCTAATTCCTTTTTCAATTTTCCTCGAAATGGAAGCGATCTAATATGCAAATAGGATTAAAAAACAAGGAAGTAAACTTTTCCTGAAACACTTTTTTTTAGATAACGCATAGACACAGTTTAATACAGCGTGTAATTCTTTCAAAAACCTCGGAATACTAATAGGTTATATTCTTGGAGCTATGGCAAACATTTTTGGTAAGTTTAAAATTACTTTTGGTGCAAGTTTTATAAAAAAAACAAAAGTATTTGATGATAATTTCATATTATCGTAATCTTATTGTTCTAAGGGAACTTAATCATTATCCTCTTTCCTTTTCACTTTTTGTTCCGGAAATTTACTCTTTTGAAATATATTCTATCCAAAACTTTACTTTTTGAATTCTTTCTTTATTATAAAATATTTGTAACCTTCAACCCGCCCTTTTTTAGTTTGTAAATGAAGACGAGGACAACTTTTTGTGACTTATTTTTCTACCCTTAGTGTTTAATCGAATCCAAGCTTTTCTTACAAGCTTTTATTCACTGACACAAATCGTTCCAGTCAAGAAATACGGCAAAACTGGCAAATAACCTTTATAAATAGGCATCTTTCAAGTATAAAACGGACTTAAAGCAATTTCTTATTAATAAGATTTTAAGTCTGGGTACAAAAATTTTCATTGCTAAATTTTCTATTACTTTTATTTGTTTGAATGAACATTTTTGGAATGGTTTTTTAAAGCACCTTGTTAGCCCGGGGAATTCCTAGTATTCTAATTTAAAGGGAATGTGGCAGTTAAACAGACTTAACTGGATATTACGGATGAATATGTATAAAATAATGGAGCACTTGATTTTCATTTATCCTTACAATAAATAGCTAATTAAAAATTTGTCATCAACATTACTTTCCTTATAATTGCTGTTAAGACAAGTTTTATAATTATTTTTACTTGATAAGGTAAGTTCTAAAACCACAAACGTCAGGAGCCCGGTAGAAGATGATGTCATTTGCAAATATTATCAAAGCTTTCATGATCCAAATTCTGTGTCCAGAAAACAGAAAAAGAAGAAAAAAGTTGAAAAGGCTAGAATCACTCAGAAACTGAACGCTGTTCTTTTACATTTTCATCCTAAATTTAACCTACTTCGGATTTGAAATTCTTAGGTTTTTAATTTCAGCTCGATTGGCCAGTTTTGTCTTAAAGATTACTTACCATTGCACTTAGTTTGTGAAGCCTCAAATGAACCAACTCAGTAAAATTAAGCTAAGAAATAGTTGTGTATATCAACCGTTTATCTTGTATGGGCCACATGTTCCTTCACGAACAATTGCGCGATGGCGCGGCATTATTGTATCTAAAACTCTGCAGCTGAGTATGGAGTTATTAAGTACTCCTAAATTGATTGGGAATTCCAGACTGTTCAGTTCATTACATTTTGATCCTCAAAATTGTTGTTTTACACCACCAAAAGGCAGAAAACAGCACTTTACTGTTGTATGATTTTTTTTTTCTAATAGTTCCTACTAACGGATTATACGTAAGGTGTGACTCGACGTAACAGTAACTGAAACTCTAAAAGAGATGTTTTGATAAAAATATATGCATTTACAAAAAAAATTCAAAATTTTTCAAAAATGTTCTATTTTTTTGAAAAAAAAGACCATGAATGCGTTTTATTTTTTTATTTTTTTTTTTCATGGTTTCCGTGTACCATGCCTTTTTTCACACTATCAAACCAATAGCCCTAGAAAATCATTAGAAGGCTCATCCATACAGAAATAAAAATTTCTAGTGTGCTTTTTATGAAACCAAAAAGATTAAGCCACAGCCAAGTTGCCTTTTCTGCCATTTAGTGGCACGCAACTACAATTGTGACCCAATGAGGGCCAAGTTGGTATAGGTTGAAAGATCTGAACTATCCAATCGATTTTATATTGTCAAAAAATAATTTTTTAACTTTCCAGTTTCAAAAGTCACATAGTCCATGTAAAATAAATATGAATTACGTGGTTTTTGGTAAAAAAAATACGTAGACTACAGTGATTTATGATTGTGCATCAGCTAAAATGGTGAAGGATCTGTGGGTCAATGTGTAGTTGAAGAGGGAGGGGGGTTGCCTGATGCCCTAAAAATTATGTTTATGACTCTCTATGAGCCTTTCTATGGATTTAGAGAAGGACCGGGGATGTGGATTTAAAACCAATCTCTATCCCTTCATTTGGACTAAGCTCGAATAGGGGGGCTGTGGGGTGATAGCTCCCCTCCTATTGCAGGAATATGCTTCCTTTGTAGCCCAAGTGATTACATTCATGGGCTTGAGACCCAAAACTTGAAGACAGGGGGTATCATAGGTGCCGTCAGGGAGTGTCACAGAAGGGGACAAGCATGTATTGCTAGGAGTTTTGTTTTAATTGACGTTTGAATGGAATAATTGGGTTTTCCACTAATTTTTACGTACATAATAGCTCATGGCTGTAAACTGTAAGCATGGATTGTCTTGGGATTATAGAAATCACACTTTAAAAAAGGAGCATTTGAAAAAAGGAACATTTGACAACAATTGATATTTTTGATATTCCTTATTTTTAAAGAATATTCTTTATTGTTTCTTTATAACTTTTAATTTTGATATTCTTTAATATCTTGATTATAATTATATCTTGATATTAAGATATATATATATATATACATATATATATATATATATATATATATATATATATATATATATATATATATATATATATATATATATATATATATATATATATATATATATAGATAGATATATCCATATATCTATATAGATTTATCTATATAAGATAGATATATTATATCTTGATTTAATATCTTGATATTTGATGATCGTTAATTTTGATATTCTTTATTGTATTTGAAAAGATATCAAAATTGATATCTTTTGATAAACAAAACGTTGATATCTCATGAAGAAGTTTTTCTACCAAAAAATGGATGACACGCACTTAAATCAGCTCATCAAGAGCTATCGACTGCAGTCGAAAAAAAATCTATATATCTTAGTTCAAAAGTTAACTTTTTCCCGGTAGGCCAAGTTTCTAACGTCATCACTTCGGAAGGAGCAAAAGATAAACTCTAATATCTTTAGCAATGAGAGAACTTTTAAAGTTTAAGAGGCACATCTGATACCATTTCTGTATCGGCCTATTTTTGGTTTCAGTGTGAACCTTACTACTGAAGTTGTCAGCCCCTTTAAACTTTCAAACTGGTATATCTCATGAAGAAATTTTTCTTTCAAAAAATGGATTGCATATACTTTGATCAGCTCACCAGGAGCTATCGACTGCCGTCGAAAAATAAATCCATCTCTCTTAGTTCAAAAGTTGACTTTTTTTGCTGTAGGCCAAGTTTCTAACGTCATCACTTAGAAAGTAGCAAAGGATTAACTCTAATTTCTAATTTTTAAGCAATGAGAGAACTTTATAAAGTTTAAGAGGCACATCTGATACCATTTCTTTACTGTAATCCCAAGTGCGAAAAACCGAATGATAAACTCAGCTAAAATCACGAACAGAAATGAGCAGAAACAATGGATGGCAGCACTTTCGGTCCCCACTTTTATGTGTAAATTTTTCATTTATCACTCAAAGAAGATATAATGGCTGTGGGGCTGAGTAACTACTACATATATTTAACACTTATAGATTTTAGTCCATCTTCAATTTGAAACTGGTGCCTGCCTGCTAGAACGGAGCTTTCCACTCGAAAGCAGAAACATGGTTTGATGAAACGGCTCACTGACATCTATATATATATATAAAAATAAGTTGTCTGTGTGTGGATCTGTGGATAGTTCAGGTGACGTCATGTTTGTCCGCATATGACGTCTGAATTATTTCACACTAATACAAAAGAAGAAAAAAACTAAAAAAGGTAAAAACTACAAAAAAACTAAAAAGAAAAAAAACTAAAAAAGCTAAAAAACTAAAAAAAAACTAAAAAAAGGTAAAAATCTAATAACTAAAAAAAAAACTGAAAAAAATAAAAAAAGGCAAAAACTACAAAAAAAATAAAAACTAATAAAAAAACTAAAAAAGCTAAAAAACTAAAAAAACTAAAAAAAACTAAAAAAAGGTAAAAAACTAAAAAAAAACTAAAAACTAAAAAAGAAAAAAACTAAAAAAAAGGAAAAAACTGAAAAATAAAAGAGAAAAGGAAAACTAAAAAAATATGAATAAATATATATAAAAATAAGTTGTTTGTGGTTTATGTCTGTCTGTCTGTGTGTCGAGTGACGTCGTGTTTGTCCGCATATGACGTCTGAATTATTTCACACTAATACAAAAGAAGAAAAAAACTAAAGAAGGTAAAAACTACAAAAAAAAACTAAAAAGAAAAAAAACTAAAAAAGCTAAAAAACTAAAAAAAAAACTAAAAAAAGGTAAAAAACTAAAAACTAAAAAAAAACTGAAAAAACTAAAAAAAGGCAAAAACTAAAAAAAACTAAAAACTAATAAAAAAACTAAAAAAGCTAAAAAACTAAAAAAAACTAAAAAAACTAAAAAAAGGTAAAAAACAAAAAAAACTAAAAACTAAAAAAGAAAAAACTAAAAAAAAGGAAAAAACTGAAAAATAAGAGAAAAAGAAAACTAAAAAAATATTAATAAATATAAAAAAAAAATCTAAAAATCTAAATAAACTAAAAAAGAAAAAAAAGAAAAAAGGAAAAAAATAAAGGAGAAAAACAAAACTAAAAAACGAATGTATATACAGACCGGGACACCGGGATACAAATGACGACCGGGACACAGGGAATATAAATGACGACCGGGACACAGGGACACAACTACAATGGGGACGCCGGGGGGGCACAGGGGGATATAAATGACGACCGGGACACCGGGACACAAGGAATATAAATGACGCCCGGGACACTCAAAGAGAAATCACAGACTGGAACACCGGGACACAAATGACGACCGGGACACAGGGAATATAAATGACGAACGGGACACAGGGACATAACTACAAAGGGGACGCCGGGGTGCACAGGGGGATATATAAATGACGATGGCGACTCAGGGAATGGTCGATTAGCAATCACCATCAACAAAGCTCAAGGGCAATCATTAGAATCATGAGGTATAGATCTGAATACGGATTGTTTTCCCATGGACCATTATATGTTGCATGTTCAAGAGTCGGTAAACCTGACAATCTATTTATATGCACAGACAATGGGACAGCAAAGAATGTTGTATATTCGCAAGTTTTACGTAGTTAAAAACATATATATATATATATATATATATATATATATATATATATATATATATATATATATATATATATATATATATATATATATATATATATATATATATATATATATATATATATATATATCTATATTCACAGGTGGGACATAGGGACACAACTACAATGGCGCGTAACTAATATGGCGCGTAACGACTTACGCGCGCGGGGGGGCTTGGGGGGGGGGGCGCGAAGCACCCCCACCAACTAGGTGTTGGGGTGGCGCGAAGCGCCACCCCAACAGCTAGTATATATATAAAAATAAGTTCTTTGTGTGGCGCCTGACGTCAAGTTTGTGTGTCGACTGAAGTCATGTTTGTCAACTGACGTCATTATAAGGATTGAGCATTATGCCGTCATGAAGTTGTTTGTCGACTGACGTCATGTTTTTCATGACGTCAAAGGCTTTGTATATGACGTAATTATAAGTATATAAGAAGGCCTTTCAAAGAGAAATTTTTAATATAGATCTTGAAATGACAGAAGAACCTTCAATGGCAGAAGAAACAGCCGAGGAAGTTGCTCAAAGAGCTAATGCCAAAAGGCTTGCGGCTAATAGAGAAAGTAAGAAAAGAAAGCGTGCCGAGGAATCACAACAACAGCGTGAAAACAGGCTTGCGGCTAATAGAGAAAGTATGAAAAGAAAACGTGCCGTGGAATCACAACATCAAAGAGAAATTTTTAATATTGATTTTAAAATGACAGAAGAACCTACAATGGCAGAAGAAACAGCCGAGGAAGCTGCTCAAAGAGCTAATGCCAAAAGGATTGCGGCTAATAGAGAAAGTAAGGAAAGAAAGCATGCCGAAGAATCACAACAACAGCGTGAAAACAGGCTTGCGTCTCAAAGAGAAATCACCAAAAGAAAGCATGCCGAGGAATCGCAAGAGCAACCTGAAACAACCTGGACAGCGAATCAAAACGTATCAAAACTGAAAATGATAGCGATAATGATTGGGTTTGGGATTTTGACTTGGATAAGGTCATCAATGCCTACCAGATTTTAGTTAAAAAAAAAAAAGGTTCGGCGATATGTATTTCATAGTGACGAAAGACAAGTCAAGGTAAAACAAACCAAACAACTTGAAAGTGATACCAATGATAAAAAAAAAACGACGTTGAAAGGACTATCGTTTCCGAGTTGCAACATCTTTTCCACATAAATAATAATTTAGTGCTTCTGTTCAAAACAGCAATCGAAATGATGCCTACTGATACGCAACTATCAACGAAGCGGAAAACGTTATGGTCGGTGATTTGTATATGAGGTTTATGATTGAACATTGTGCCTATCTATTGCGAACAAACTTCTCAAGCATTTGGGAATGCCTTCACTAATCGTACTGCTTCTATTTCTACATGTGTAGAATGGGATCGTGAACAAAGTTACAACACAATTGATCTATTGTCGTATGTTACAGCAGCCCGGGACACCGGGACACAAGGAATATAAATGACGACCGGGACACACGGAATATAAATGGCGACCGAGACACAGGGACACAACTACAACGAGGACGCTGGAAGGGCACATGGGGGATATATAAATGACGACGGGGACACAGGGAATATTCGATTAGCAATTACCATCAACGAAGCCCAAGGGCAATCCTTAGAAAAATGCGGTATAGATCTGAATACTGATTGTTTTACCATGGACAATTATAGGTTGCATGTTCAAGAGTCGGTAAACCTGACAATCTATTTATATGCACAGACAATGGGACAGCGAAGAATATTGTATATTCGCAAGTTCTACGTAGTTAAAAACATATATAATTCTATCTATATTCACAGGTGGGATACAGGGACACAACTAAAATGGCGTGTAGCTAATATAGCGCGTAACGACTTACGCGCGTGGGGGGCATGGGGGATGCGAAGCACCCCCACCAACTATGTGCAGCTAGTAGGCTATAAAACTCCAAGTCACTTCACACACTACAGGCTCTTGATAAATGACAAGCGAAAACCGTCCTATTTGGCCCAAAGCAAGAGTTCTACGAAGCTTTCTAAAATGCAAAGTCATATTCATCCATCCAGCCTAAGGTCCACAATTTCCGTAAAAACCCCAGAGGTTAGATCCTTACCGCTTTTTAGGAATAAGCTGAAATAGGGGTACTGGAAAAAAACACAGCAAATCACACAGCAAAAAACAAATAGTATGAAATGGCACTCCGGGTCAACCTATCCTAAACTTCGTCCTATCTTTTGAAAGGTATTTGATTATTGAAGCACGTCCGATTTCTAAAATCAATTGTCTTCAAACATTTGGTTTTCTCTTTTAAGGTTTTTAAATTGTTGTAGTCCCTTGTTAAAATATATACAAATATTTTTTTCAACTACCAGTTGTTTGCTTTTCAAGCAATTTAATGTCTTCTCATACTGAGTCTTTTCAAAGATATTTGATTATTGAAGCAATTCTGATTTCTAACACCGATTATCTACTAAACTTCAAATAATTGGTTTTCTTTTTTTAAGGTTTTTAAATTATTGTAATCCCTTGTTAAACAATAGACAAATATTTTTGCAATTGGCAGTTTTTTGCTCTTTATACAATTTAATTTCTTTTCATACTGACCTTTTCAAAGATATTTTATTGTTGAATCAAGTCCGAGTTCTAACAACGATCTCTACTAAGCTTCAAACTTTTGATTTTCCTTTTTAAGGTTCATGAATTGTTGTTCAACAATTCAATTCTCTCCCTCTCTCTCTCTCTCACTCTCTCTGTCTGTGTGCCTGTGCGTCTAACTGGCTGTTTGCTTGTCTCTCTCACTATGTCTGTGTGTCTGAGTGGATGTTTGCCTGTCCCTGTGTCTGTCTTTGTGTGTCTAAATCTGTGTTTTTTGCCATCACTCCTCCATTAAGCCTACAAGAATCCAAGATATGTACAAAATTTTATACGTTGTGTGTTTCTGAAGAATGCTTCAGAAATATGACATTGAGTAGATTCAATTTCATTGTTTTCGTTCCTAGGGTATAGTAGATTGCAAATTGAAAACAAATGCAATCTTGGAAAATACTTCTTATGAGGTTTTTCTTCTGATTTGGTAAAACGATATTTCCTCAGAGTGCAAAAACAAAACAAAAAATATTAAGAATTCCCACTCTCCTCCCCCGTTAAACATACGAGAATCTGAGACATGTATATTTTACAAATACTATACATTGTGTCTTTCTGGAGAATGCATCAGAAATTTGAAATTAACCATATTCAGTTCTATTGCTTTCGGTTATAGGCTTTACTAGGTTATAAATCTAAAACCAATACAATCCTGGAAAATACCTTTTGTGAGGATTTTCTTCTGATTCAATAAAGCGAGATTTCCTCAGAGTGCGAAAAGAAAAAAATATCAAAATTCTATCCTTCTCCCCCATTAAACCTACAAGAATCCAAGATATGTAAGTTTTACAATATTCTATACGTTGCGTGTTTCTGGAGAACGGTTCAGGTATCATGTCTCACAGCTCTTATTTTAAATCCCGACCGGATCTGGTGACATTGGGGGGGGGAGTTGGGAGGGGCAAACCTAAAATCTTGGAAAACGCTTAGAGTGGAGGGATCTGGATGAAACTCGGTGGAAAAAATTAGCACAAGTCTTAGATACGTGATTGACATAATTGGAACAAATCCGCTCAATGGGGGGGGGATTAATTCTGAAAAAATTAGAAAAAATGACGTATTCTTAACTTACGAAGGAGTGATCGGTTCTTCATGAAACTTCATATTTAGAAGGACCTCATAACTCAGATTTCTTATTTTAAATCTCAACCGGGTCCAGCCTCGTTGGGGGGGACCGAAAATCTTAGAAAATACTTAAAGCGGAGAGATCAGGATGAAACAGGATGAAAAGAATAAAAACATGTCTAAGATACGTGACTGACATAACTTGACCTGATCTGCTCTCTTTGGTGGAGTTGGGGGGGGGGGGGTAATTCGGAAAAATGAAGTATTTGTGACTTAAGAACGGGTGACCAGATCTTAATAAAGTTTAATATTTAGAAAGATCTTGTGCTTTAAAGCTCTAATTTTGAATTCCGACCAGATCCTGTAACAAAGGGGGGAGTTGGAGGGGGAAACCGGAATTCTTGGAAAACGTGAAAATTGGGGCATTTTTATCTTACGAATAGGTGATCGGATCTTAATGAAACTTGATATATATAGAAGGATCTTATGTCTAAGGTGCTCGCTCCATTTTCGACTCAAATTGGATCCGGATCCGGGGACATAGGGGGTTGGAGGAGGGAAACAGAAATCTTGGAAAACACTTAGAGTGGAGAGATCGAGATAAAAATTGATGCAAAGAATAAGCAGAAGTTCTAGATACGTGATTGATATAATTGGAACGGATTTGTTCTCTTTGGAGGAGCTGGGGGGGGGGGGTGTTAATTCGGAAAAATTAGAAAACTTGAGGTATTTTTAACTTAAGAACGGGTGAACGGATCTTAGTGAAATTTGATATTTAGAAGGATTTCATGTCTCAGAGCTATTATTTCAAATTCCGACAAGATCTGTTGACGTTGGGGGGAGTTGGAGGGGGAAATCGGAAATCTTGGAAAACACCTGGAGTGGAGGAATCGGAAAGAAGCTTGGTAAATAGAATAAACAAAAATGTCCTTGATACGTGATTGACGTAACCGTACTGGATTCGCTCTCTTTGGGGGAGTAATTTGGCGAGTTTGGTGCTTCTAGACTTGCGAGGACGATGAAAATTGACAGGCGTGTCAGGAAGCTGCACAAATTGACTAGATAAAGTCGTTTTCCCAGATTCGACCATCTGGGGGGCTAAAGGGAGAGGAAAAATTAGATAAAATGAGGTATTCATAACTTACGCGTGGATGATCGGATCTTAATGAATTTTGATATTTAGAAGGACATCGTGACTCAGAGCTTTTATTTTAAATCTTGACCGGCATTAAGCCTCTGATCTTCCTTTTAAATCTGAGCTCTTGGAACCATATGATGCAACCATATGAGCTCTTGGCTCTTAGCTCTTCTTGCCTTGTCACAAGTGCCATATGAGCTCTTAGCTCTTGTGATAAGAGATAAGAGCTCATATGGCACTTTTGACGAGGTCGGAAGAGCCAAGAGCTCATATGTCATGAGCTCTAGCAAAATCTTAAGAATCAATAGATTGATTTAAATTTCGAGTAAAATTGATTATGCATTACTCGAATAAAGACAACATAATAAAATTGATGCTGTTACAATTGAGATAAAAAATCTTGTCCTACAAAAAAATTTATTGACAATCTTGTCTCCGTTACATGCCTATCAAATTCTAAAAAATTATAATGCCAGGATTATTACTAAATAATTTATATTTTTTGCACGAAATAGATTATCTAAAGCTTTCTCTCCATTAAAAGATTGGAGTAGAATTCTGATATTTTTTAAAAAGAACCAAAGAATAAGTCTTAGGACCATAAAATTTTCCCCCAAGTTCTAGAAAAATTGTTTTCTCGTATGGGCCTGGAAATATTCAGCATTAAGTCACTCCAAAAGCGAACTAACCAGATTCAAACTTATTCCAGCTCCCAAAAATAATAAAGGTGTCATTAAAAAGTTCTTGTACAATTGGGGTTTTTAGCAACAGGGTATTTCCTCGTCATTCTCACGCTCAGGTTTTCTGGAATTCAGTTGTTGTACTTTTTTCTTTAGTTTCATATAATGCGATAGATATTGTATTTCCATTTCTATTCCATATATCCGCACTGGTGTATTAGTGAATTAGTACAAGTCCTAGCTATATTCAAAAGCTATTCCAAAAGGTGTCATGTAAAAATTCTTGTACAACTGGGGTTTTTAGCAACTGGGCTTTTTCTCGTCATTCCCACGCTCAGGTTTTTTGGAATTCACTTTTTTTTTCTTTAATTTCATACAATGCAGGAAGTATTGTATTTTTGTTTCTACTCCATATATCTGCACTGGTGTATTAGTGCAAGTCTTAGCTATATTGAAAAGCTATTAAAAAGGCGTCATGCAAACATTTTTGTACAACTGGGGTTTATAAGACCTGGGCTTTTTTCTTCATTCCCAGGCTCAGGTTTTCTGGAATTCAGTTGTTTTCTTTTTCTTTAATTTCATGCAATGTGAGACATTTTGTATTTTCCATTTCTACTCCATATTTGCACTGGTGTATTAGTGTAAGTCCTAGCTATACTCAAAAGCAATTCCAAAAGATGTCATGCAAAATTTTTTGTACAACTGGTGTTGTAGCAGCTGTGCTTTTTTTCGTCATTCCCACGTACAGGTTTTCTGGATATCAGTTGGTGTGTTTTTTTTGTTAATTTAATATAATGCGGGACATATTGTATCTCCATTTCTACTCCATATATCCGCAATGATGTATTAGTGTAAATCCCACCTCATCCAAAAGCTTTCACAAAAGGTGTCATAAAGAGTTTTTGTAGCAACTGGGCTTTTTCTCGTCATTCCCACACTCAGGTTTTCTGGAATTCAGTCTTTTTTATTTCATAAAATGCGGGACACATTGTATTTCCATTTCTGATCCATATATCCATACTGGTGTATTAGAGCAAGTCCTTGCTATATTCAAAAGCTAATCCGAAAGGTGTCATGTAAAAGTTCGTGCACAACTGGGGTTTATAGCAACTGGGATAGTTATCGTCATTCTCACGCTCAGGTTTTCTGGAATTCAGTTTTTTTTTTTCATGCAATGCGGGACACATTGTATTTTCATTTCTGCTCCATATATCCATACTGGTGTATTAGAGCAAGTCCTAGCTATATTCAGAAGCTATTCCGAAAGGTGTCATGTAAAAATTCTTGCACGATTGGGGTTTATAGCAACTGGAATAATTATCGTCATTCTCACGCTCAGGTTTTCTGGAATTCAGTTTTTTTTTCATACAATGCGGGACACATTGTATTTCCATTTCTGCTCCATATATCTGTACTGGTGTATTAGTACCAGTCCTAGCTATATTCAGAAGCTATTCCGAAAGGTGTCATGTAAAAATTCTTGCACGATTGGGGTTTATAGCGACTGAAATAATTATCGTCATTCTCACGCTCAGGTTTTCTGGAATTCAGTTTTTTTTCATACAATGCGGGACACATTGTATTTCCATTTCTGCTCCATATGTCTGTACTGGTGTATTAGTGCAAGTCCTAGCTATATTCAGAATCTATACCGAATGGTGTCATGTAAAAATTCTTGCACAATTGGGGTTTATAGCAACTGGGATAGTTATCGTCATTCTCACGCTCAGGTTTACTGGAATTCAATTTTTTTTTTTTCATGCAATGCGGGACACATTATATTTCCATTTCTGCTCCATATATCTGTACTGGTGTATTAGTGCAAGTCCTAGCTATATTCAGAAGCTATTCCGAAAGGTGTCATGTAAAAATTCTTGCACAATTGGGGTTTATAGCAACTGGGATAATTATCGTCATTCTCAGGCTCAGGTTTTCTGGAATTCAATTGTTTTTCTGTTTGTTTTTTTTTTCATACAATGCGGGACACATTATATTTCCATTTCTGCTCCATATATCCATACTGGTGTATTAGAGCAAGTCCTTGCTATATTCAAAAGCTATTCCGAAAGGTGTCATGTAAAAATTCTTGCACAATTGGGGTTTATAGCAACTGGGATAATTATCGTCATTCTCAGGCTCAGGTTTTCTGGAATTCAATTGTTTTTCTGTTTTTTTTTTTTTTCATACAATGCGGGACACATTATATTTCCATTTCTACTCCAAGCATCCATACTGGTGTATTAGAGCAAGTCCTTACTATATTCAAAAGCTATTCCTAAAGGTTTCATGTAAAAATTCTTGCACAATTGGGGTTTATAGCAACTGGGATAATTATCGTCATTCTCAGGCTCAGGTTTTCTGGAATTCAATTGTTTTTTTGTTTTTTTTTTCATACAATGCGGGACACATGATATTTCCATTTCTACTCCATGCATCCATACTGGTGTATTAGAGCAAGTCCTTGCTATATTCAAAAGCTATTCCAAAAGGTGTCATGTAAAAATTCTTGCACAATTGGGGTTTATAGCAACTGGGATAATTATCGTCATTCTCACGCTCAGGTTTTCTGGAATTCAATTGTTTTTTTGTTTTTTGTTTTTTCATACAATGCGGTACACATTGTATTTCCATTTCTACTTTATACATCCATACTGGTGTATTAGAGCAAGTCCATGCTATATTCAAAAGCTATTCCAAAAGGTGTCATGTAAAAATTCTTGCACAATTGGGGTTTATAGCAACTGGGATAATTATCGTCATTCTCACGCTCAGGTTTTCTGGAATTCAATTGTTTTTCTGTTTTGTTTTTTTTTCATACAATGCGGGACATATTATATTTCCATTTCTACTCCATATATCCATACTGGTGTATTAGAGCAAGTCCTTGCTATATTCAAAAGCTATTCCAAAAGGTGTCATGTAAAAATTCTTGCACAATTGGGGTTTATAGCAACTGGGATAATTATCGTCGTTCTCACACTCAGGTTTTCTTGAATTCAGTTGAGAAACTATGAGTCTCATCTGCTATTACTCCAAGACGTTTCACAGACGGTGCAAGCTCAATTCGGTAAGATCCAACATTTAATTCCATTAATCAAGGATAATAATCGGACGATCTTGAAAACAATTACCCAAAGAGATTTCTTATAATTTATTTTTAGTTGATTAACGTAGATACTGCTTTACTGCTGATGATGAACACTGTATATGTGTTCGAAATATCCAGTTAAATTTTATATCTGTTCACTGTCAATAAAAAGGTTTTATCCCTATTTTGAACTGTTTTACTTTCTTAGGTGATTAACCTTCATCGACTTTTCTATCCTTGACATATTATCTCTTGTTGTAGTTAGTAATTCACTTTCTGATCTTGCTGCTACCGTAAGGCATGCATCATCCACAAACAACAATACAGCTTGGATAGGGCCTCTTTGTCTGGGCTCTTCCAACTTCAATTTACAGCCCACCAAGTGCTAAGTATAGGTCATTTACATATATTGTAAGCAATAGTGGTCCTAAGGAGGAACCTTGTGGGATTCCACATCTTACATTATAATGTGGTGATGGACCTCCAGTTTCATAAAAAAAGGACTCGATCTTCAAGATAAGAAGCAAAAAGTCCCAATGAATACAAATATATAAGAGACTAAGATTCTTTCAGGTAAATAAATAACAAGGAGGACAGCTACGCCATGTTTATCCGATTTTGAATGAAGCTTTGAATAAATTTGAATGTAATATGAAAATAGAACTATTGAAAAAATATAATGAAATTTTCTGAATTTTTTCTAGCATCTTCCAAACCGTGTATATCTACTTGACCCTGTATTTAAAGATGGGTCGTGATAATGATGGCAGTAGCGATTATTGCAAAGGCCTTCTATGTAAAAACGGCAGCGTTCCCGTTCTTCATATGGAGTTTTTCTGTTAAGACTTTTTTTCTTCTGCTTTCCTTGCTTTAGGAGGTGGATTAAAATCTGATATAGATTTTGAAGATGGATTGTGATAATAATCACAGCTATCGCCTTTGCTACAAAGGCTCTTTTTGTAGAAACGACATCATTCGCGTTTCTCATACACCGTTTTTCCACCAAAAGCCTTTGATTCCTCTGTTTTTCGTAATTTAGAAGGGAGATTACCACTTGAGTTAATTTTCAGTATAATAGCAGCTATCACCCCTACTACAATAACCTTCTTGATGAAAACGACAATATTCATGTCTTTTAGATAGAGTCTTTTTGCTAGAAGTCCTTTGTTCCTCTGTTTTTTTCCTTTTACGAGGCGGACTAACACTTGACCTGGTTTTCATTGATGGTTTGTGGTAATAAGGGAACCTGTCACCATTGCGACAGATGCTATTTTCATTAAACCAGCACAACTGACGTCTCTCACATGAAGGTTTCCTGAAACGAATGTTGGATTTTTCTGAACTTCGTATTGAAAGATACGTTTCCAGATCTCTTAAGAAATCATTTTGAGAATTGGCTTCTCCTGTCTTCTCAATAGTCTTCTGGGGCTTCCCTTTTTTTTCATTAGTCATATCAAAATGAGGCTTGTGTTCTTCTTCCCTCTTATCTGGAGCAACTTTTACTGGAGTCTTAATGAGCTCACTGATCGGCAAAGTGAGCATGTTAGAATATTGATTTTGTTCTATTAAAATTCCTTCATTTTCATCATGTTCTGATGAAGGTCTTGGGTCAGTTGGATCTTTTTTTGCATTAGCAATATCTTCAACCGGTCCTGCTTTTTCTTCACTGGGCTCTCCTTTTTCTAAAGCTCTGGAAACTTTCGGAAACTTGGTAAGACCTTCGTTTTCGGTTTCTATAAGCTCTGGCAAGAAGCCAATAGGAAGTGAAATGGTTTCATCATCTCCACCATCTGGGTCCACTTTTGCAAAAGTCTTGATGAGCTCATTAATTGGTAAATTGAGCCAATCAGAACACAGGTTTTGGTCTTTAACATCATTTTCAGAAATTTCTAATGAATTTTTTGAGCCAGTTATATTTTCTTTGCCCTTCAACATTTCATTAACCATTGCTCCTTTTTCTTCACTAGGCTCTCCTTTTACTAAGGCTCCAATACCTTTCGGAGGCTTGGTAGGACAATATTTTTCTGCTTCAGTAGGCTGTGTCAAGATGTCAACATTTATAGAAATTGTTTCATCACCTCCCTCATCTGGAGCCAATTTCGATGGGGTTTCGATGAGATCACTGTTTGCCAAAGTAAGCACATTAGAAGCTTGATTTTGGTCTTGAACAACTACTTCATTCTTGCTACTTATGTTTTGGTCCATCAGAATGGTATTGTCAACTCTAACCTTAGCATCCGCTTGAGATTGCCTATATTTTTTAACGATCCAACAAATAGATCCTAAGGCAAAAGAGCTGGAAATTCCAATGGCAAAACATTTGCATATTAATTTAATTGTAGGGTTCATAGATACTTTAAAAGATTCAGTATTTTAATGGATAACCTACGCTGGGATTCCGACCTGTATAGTAAAAATAACGTTATGATACCATCAATGACGTCATTTACAAATAAAAAGACTGCAAGTTGGTTACAATTTTAATGACGTCTGGTAGCTTATTATTTTAACTAATCTTAGCACTAGAGGCTACAGCGAAAGAAATTGATGAAAATTTAGAAAGTTAGCCAAAAACTCTTGAAAACGGTGTTAGATCAAAATGATAACAACACCATGGAAATCGTCAATGTCAAAGGTCCATTATAATAGAAAAGTTACAGATCCCTACCTCTAACAACAGAGAAAATCTAAGAACCACTGAAATACTGATTAGACAAAGTATTTAGGGCTATTTTTCACATCTTTGGAGTTATAAGTCTGCGCCCATAAAGGATGCTGAAATGAAATAATTAAAATCAGAGGCACTTTTTAGTCTTAGAACTAATCTCTTGCACAGATAAAATTGTCTGATCGCAAGGGGAAATCATACTTATGAAAAAACTTCTATGGAAACTATAATTGACCAAGCAATTAAGAAAAGGACTAAAATTGGTCATGTATTGTTTAAGCCTCCTCAAATCAGTTGCTTGGTTGCCAACAAACAAGTCATTTTCGCCCGATAATTCTTCTTTTGTAGGCTTATCATCCTCATCAGTGTCAGATTCATATCCAAGGCAATTCAAGTGAAATTGTAATTCAAAGCTGCTTCGCGAATTGTAGCGGATTATTTTGATTAATCTTAATGTTAAAGGTTATAGGGGGAAAAAATGATGCGAAGTTTGAAAGTTAGCCAAAAAACCTTGAAAATGGCGTCAGATCAAAATAAAAACAGCACCATGGAAATCGTCAATGTCAAAGGTCGCATATAGAAAAGTTACAGACCCCTACCTCTAACAACAGAAAAAAATCTAAAATTGAACTACTGAAATACTGATTAGACAAAGTATTTAGGGCTATTTCTCACGGACACCCAGCGAAAAGTGACACGCTCTTTGAAGATAATCGAGGTGAACATCACAACTCATCAGAACATCAGATAAAATATAAAATTGAACCATTGAAATACCGATTAGACAAAGTATTTATGGCTATTTTTCACATCTTTGGAATTATGAGTCTGCGCCCATAAAAGATGCTGAAATGAAATATTAAAATCAGAGGCACATTTTTAGTCTTAGACGATACTTGGACGATATTTCATTTTCTCAATTTTGATTCGCCTAGTGCTCCTAAATTGGCTCTAAATAAGCAAACAGTTTGTTCGTGTCTTTGACATCTCTTGCACAGACAAGATTGTCTGATTGCAAGGAGAAATCATACTTATGAAAAAACTTCTATGGAAACTATAATAAAGCAAGCAATTAAGAAAAGGAATAAAATTCGTCATGTATTGTTTAAGCCTCCTCAAATCAGTTGATGGGTTGCCAACAAATAGGTCATTTTCGCCCGAGAATCCTTCTTTTGTAAGCTTATCATCCTGATCAGTGTCAGATTCATATCCAAGGCACTTCAAGTGAAATTGCAATTCAAAGCTGCCTCGCGAATGGTACCAGATTATTTTGATTAATCTTAAATGTTATAGGGGAAAAAAATTATACGAATTTTGAAAGTTAGCCAAAAACCCTCGAAAATGGTGTCGAGATATACAATACATACATAAAAAAGCAATCGGCCCTTGTTGCGGTTCAAAATATGTATAATTTATCAACTTTAAAGTTATCCATCATAAGCTACGAGCTTGAGAGAATTTGGCTGATTTTGGAGAAAAGAAGAAAAAGGAAAAGATACCCCCAAAAGGGCAAGATAAAACTTAAGACTTACAGAAATAATTGCGCATATGACGGGGAGCTTCCCTCTCCTTAGTCCTCCGTTCTTTACGCAAAAGTTTGACTTTTTGTTCTTATTCTTTAAGAGCGAATGCTTCAACATAACGGCCTTTGAGTTGGAATTAGGAATGAATTTAAAGCACTCTAAGACTTTAAAATGAAGATTGGGAGCTGAGGAGGGGGTAACCTCCCTCACACACGTGATAATGGTACGTGATAATGGTAGTATTATACGCCACTCATTCATGTATATCCTGTGTAAAACTCGAGAACAAACCGGGTACCTCGTTAGTTTCTTTCAGCTTAGCGTGAGACTAAGGAAACATAAAGGCCATTGAGTTAGAATTAGGAATGATTTTGAAGCACTATAAGACTTTAACATGAAGAGTGGGAGCTGAGGAGGGGGTAACCTACCTCACACACGTGATAATGGTGCTTGTGTATTATACGCCCCTCATTCATGTTTATCATGTGTAAAACTCAAGGAAAAACCGGTTACCTCGTTAGTTTCTTTCAGCTTAGCGTGGGACAAGACAGAAAAAAGTGACAGAATATATGGGAAATATATAATTCGGGCTATATATTTGAACATTAAAGGGGGCGGGGGTAGTGTATTTGGACAGTTTGAAGTTAGAACAATTCTCATATTATAATATATAGAATGATTGTTAGCACATCTTGCATGCAGTCCAATATATTTTATCCCTATCCCAACTCCTAATGTGCAAATAGACAGCCCAAATTTGTTTCTAAAGTATTATATTTTCATCATATTTTGTGATATTTTATTAGGATTGAGTGTCAAAGAAACAGGTTCTAATTAAATGAAGCACTTGAGTGGCGTATAATACAAAAGTATCAGGATCATTTCTGTTCATTTTAACCTGTAATGTTGCTCTTTACTTTCTTATGAAGAAAATTAGTTTCTTATTTAGTCTTCTTCAAAGGGGCACAAGAACAGTCCCATTCTTTTGATATGCATGGTGTTATAGGAAATCCATCAATAAGAGCTCCTTTACTATACTTTATTTTATAACGACGTGGTCTACGCTTACAGTTCTTTACTACGAACTATTTGGAAGCAAAATAGATAATCATAATTTCGGATCATAACTGACGAATTAAGCTGCTTTCTAATAATAATCGCAACTCTTAAACTCTGTTTTTTTAATTATCGTTAAAGAGAAAAATCTTAAAGAGTTTTTTTTTGTTTATTTTTCATGACACAAAGCTAATCAAAAAAAATTAAATAAAAAAAAGACAAGGCAAAACTATTTAGATTTTTAAATTTAGACTTCAGTTGAACTTCAATATTGACCTCAAGGTTTTACCCTCCGTAGTCACAGCGATAATGACCATTTTACTGTCGAGCTCTGGTCGATTTTTTGTAACGTGCAACACGTAGTACGATCAACAAGCAGTTACTTAAGAATAGTGGGACTTGTCATTATAAATTTTAGAATTTTTGACACATTTGATTTTTGGGATAAATAGAAAAAAAAACTTCATTTATTTGCCTATGGATTTTGGCCTGAAAATTCCCTTATTCACAGAGACGCATACTTCATTATTCACATTATGGTTGACTAGACTGTAATTACCTTAACCAAAGCCAAATACTATAGTTAAGGGGAAGGTCAAACGCAGTCATTGTCTCTTCATTGCAAAGAATTGAATAGTAAATACCGATGCGCCATCTATAAGAAAATACAATACAATATTGTGTGATGGCAATTTTGACAGCCATTTCAAAAGCGTGTGGTCACTAGCACCAAACCCGTTGGGAAATCCAGAGGCCAAACAAATTGCACTTTCTAGGGTATCACGCTTTAAAATGCTCTCATGCCAAATCAACCACGCTAGGATTATATTCATCTGTAAATCTTTAAAAAGGGAATAGTTTGAGTTTGTTTTTTAAACAAAACTGACTATTTTACGTTCAAATATGGATACGTTCAATAATAAAATCGTTTCGAATAATTAAATGTAAAACTGAAAATAAACAACTCCCAAAACGAATTAAAAAAAAAAAAAATTGTGTAACATCGATTAAATATTATGCATTTGCAAATATTGTCCGAACATTGTTTTTTCGGCATTGCTTACACCTACGGCTAACTGATTTCACTACAAAGGACATAGCTAAAAAATTTAATGCATGGTTTCACCTGTAGTTTAAAATACCCAGCCCAAATTTTTTAGAGGCAATAAGAAGACAGATAATCAGAATATTTGCTGCAAAATTAATCATCTCTTGCCACACCACCCATAGTTTTGTTTGCATTGCAAAGGAACACTAGGGTATAGAAATTATTTAGTAAAATAACCACCATATTTGATTTATTGGACTTGAAGATCACTATCTGGTAAATATAACTCAACAAGTAAAGCAAATGAGCCACAAAATACATATTTTTGTCGTTTTGGGACTACGGCCGAAAATCATGGAGGTCAAGAAAATTCTCAAAGCTGCCAGCATGAACTACTTATGTCTTTCAAAAGCTGTCAATATAAGCTTCCTGCCAACCGACATAAAGCTCCGTGCCAATTCAAATAGATAATAATTATGTTGATGATGTTTAAACAGTTATATAACCTTGGCTACAACTACAAAATTTCATATTGGCAATTCTATACCACAGTCAGAAGGCACATATTACCAAATACATAAAATCATGTCTGAGCACTCAAGCTAGAAAAATTTAACATGCAATGAGATCGTTATTTAATGATTGGAAAATTGGGTTTCAGTTCAGGACACCTTGCAGTAATAAGATATTATCCAACTATTTGAAAGAAGGATGTAGTTTGATATACCTTACAATAAAAATACTGTGAATTTAAATATGCTCCAATTATGTTGGCTGATCTACTATGAATATATCTGAAAATTAAATTACATTTGAAGTACATTTGAAGTTATTGTCTGAAATTTTTTACATATTGCTTACACCTTCGGTAAACTGATTTCACTACGCTAGACCCAGGTACAAAATTTTTAATACATAGTTTCACCAATTCTTCTTCGGTTTTTCACGAACCTGAAAAACTACATTTATGGTCTAAAACCAGCCCCAATTGATTTACAGGAATTTTTTGCTCATTTTCCGAATCCCTAAGAACAATTTATCGATTTATCAGAGCTACCTGGGTTGTTCCCAGACAAATTTTAGACGTTTTCATTTCAACCCTATTAAATCTTAAAGTCTTTTGTAAGGAGCTTCCTCTGCCTTAGTGAGGGCACTGCTAATTTTCCAAAGCCATCCGATCCCTACTGATGATCTTTGTTTGGACTATTGCTTAGCCCCTCCGAAAGATTTCTTCGGCTCTGAGTTACAAACCATCAAGTTTTTGTTTCGAACTATTAAATGTAAAACCAAAAATGAACAATTCCAAAACTGTATTCAAAACATAAAACTTCGCACAGCACCCATTAGGTATGGTGCATTTGAGGTTATTGTCCAAACATTTTTTTTTCCACATTTCTTGCATCTTCAGTTAATCTAGGTAAAAATTTTTAATGCATGGTTTCACCTATTCCTCTAAGAATCTGAACCTGAATGTTCTGAACCCCTAAAACCAATTTATCAATTCATCAGAGCTATTTGGGTTGTTTCCAGACCAAGTCAAGATATTTTTATCTCAGCTTTCTTACATCTTAGATAGCTGTCTTTTGTAAGGATCTTACTCTGCCTTAGTTTGGGCAGTGCTGAGTTCTGTTCGGACCTCTGCGTAGCTCTGCGGAAAAATTTGTTTGGCTGTTAGTTGCAAACCATCATCTGAAATATCCAGATTAATCGTTCTTTGATCTTTATTTCTTGTTTTTCCAGACAAATATTTTCGGAGTAAGATTATAACGGTTTAGAGTGAGGAATAAGTGGTGTAGTAAACATATTTTTTCTCACATTCTGAACTTCCTTGGCAAACAAGACTTTACGTTGTTATGGAGAAGTAAAACTTTTCATTGAAGTTTTCTGTTAGCTCATTTTTATTGGCCGTGAAGTTCCTAGTCCTATAACTTGTGCTTGTAGGCTGTACATTCAATTTCTTGGCATTGGTTTTCTGGTCTGAAATGTTTTTTTGCGATTAAAATCTGTTAGATGGTCACTGTTCATAAGTATGCAGACGGTTAGGGAGGGAGGGGGCCAAGATATAACTAGTCAGTACACTTGAAATGACCTTCAAAACTTTCATACCGGCCAAAATAAATTTCATACTAAACATACAGAGTAAAATAAACTGGATATAATTTCTTGCAAATAGAAGCTGTTTAGGTTGCAAGCACAGCAATGGTATAATTATCTAAACTGATTTTGAGAAGACTCCTCGTAAAGCTTAGTTAAGTCTCATATTCTTAGGCCATTTCTTTTCAATATGTAATTACCATGGGTAAAACGCCACACTGCTATGAGATTTTTAGTAATATGTTAATTTGAAATATTAATATTATGAGAAAAAAAAGTGTTTGTAATTAACTTCCTCAAGTAGGAGTTTAAATGTTTTTCGAAAATATGATTATGAATATTATTGAACGAATAACAGCAAAATATGCCAGAGCTCTACCTTTCCTGAGCCCTGGCGTGAAGGTTCCAACACTAAAAGCTGACAGGACCAGCAAAATATACCTAGAATATAGATTAGAAAGGCAATAGCAATTAATCAAGAATGTTATTATTTTTACATTTAGAGATGTCTGTCCCAGAAGACTTCTTCTTAACGACTCAGTGAATTACAGCGTAAAGACGTGACCAAATTACAAGAAAACTAGAGTAAAAAAATCCTAACTGAAATACTCAAGTTTAAACCTTAATAAATGTTTAAGATTTGGCTTAAACCTTAATAAATGTTTAAGATTTGGCTTAGGAGGCAAGAAGTCATTCAAGTAATGCTTTTATCATGCTAATTTGATTTGATTAGCATACATTCGGAGGTTGGCGGATCCGTAGCGAGCTGGATGCACAATACTTCTTTAACCTCTGTGCAACCGTCATCCGAATTTATATTTAAGTGAAACTGAAATTATGAGAATTATGCATACGAATGGAGTCCAGCACCACCATAGTCAGCCTTGAATTAGATATGGCATTGCAAATGGTGGCTTTGCATGAAACGGGCCCCAAATTTTACTAATGGAGAATCATTAAAAATTATATATGACACTGCTTAAAACCTAAAGTATATGCATTGGGCGCGTAAAAATGGGTCATGCCCAGGAACTCATCGCTCAAAAAGATAGCTTCTAAGGTGAATGAATGCTGTTTTTTTTTACTAGGTTTTATATTGTATTCAACCGGTCGAATAGTACAGAAGGTTCAGTTTAACCGAAAATATTGTCTTTCAAAGAGACAACCCAAACCCTAGCCTTTTAATTTCAATTTAATAACAGAGTTTATTCAAGAAAGTAAACAACAAAAAACCCCACAAAGAATGCACTAAGATAAGCAATGCAACAGAACAATTAACCCTCTTTAATATGTTGCTTACTTGGCGTAACTCATTAAACATAGGAATAAAATATAATATAAAATTAAAATTTGATAATTATCAGCCTTGAAGGATGTTTAAAACTGAGTCCTAGGTCTGTATCCGAGTACTTTAAGTTAACTAAGAGACTTTGCAATTAAATAAAGGAAAACTTTTCCCCCTAAAAACTCCCTTAAAAAGACCAAAACAGAACTGTACAGAAATAAGATAGGAAGATTTCTGTCATAGCAACTAAATATGAAGGATTTCTATTGCATACTCACTATCCCACTATGCTACCACCAACTGTACCCTATACCCACCCCCCCAATACTTTTATAGTAATTTTATCAATTCAGTTTTTTACTGATGAAATAATATCAACAAAATGAACAGGATTATTGAAATAATACAAAAGTATTGATACATATCGACCAAAATTTTGATCTTGATCGATTAATCTTGTTAGGGGCCGAAATCAATAAGAAATACTAGGAAAAATATTCCCCTTAACCCCCCCCCCCCCCGCCAGAAGAAATCCCTCCTTTTAACGTTTGTATACTTAACCAATACTATATGTAAATAATGGCCAGAGTTCACAACTTGCAGCCCTTCCCTGGGGACTGTAGGGGATCAAGTTATCCTCAAAGACATAGTTATTAAATTAATCGACTATGCCGAAAAAAATGTCTGTCTCAAAATTTTGATTGGGTGACTTTAGGAAAATGAGCGTGGGAGGGGTCCAGTTGTCCTCCATTTTTTTGGTCTCTTAAAAAGGGCACTAGAACTTTTAATTTCCATTCAAATGAGCCCTCTTACGAAAAAAAATGAAGTTCTACATTTCTGCAGATAAGAGCTTGAAATCTTGAGAGTAGTGTTCTCTGATATGCTAAATCTGATGGTTTGATTTTCATGAAAATTCTATGACTTTTAGGGGATTTTTTTTTCAAAAATAAGGCAAATGTTCTCAGGCTCGTAACTTTTGATGGGTTAAACTAAACTTGATGAAACTTATATATTTGAAATCAGCATAAGAATTTAATTCTTTACTGTATCTATTGGTATCAAAATTATGTTCTTTAGAGTTTCGGTTACTATTGAGCCGGGTCACTCGTTACTCACAATCCGTTACCACGAACTGTCTTGATCAATTTCATTAAGGTGGGGACTTTATAGAGATTTTAGTGGGACTTCCAGCACACTAGTACATGAATTTCAGTCTGCCATCCTTGTTGACAATTAGGGTTAGGAGTTGACCAGGCCGTTCTCCGTATACATTATTTTGCTTCAAGCCCAATATCGCTGATCCATGTATCATCATACCTGATCCAGTTTGAATCCTTTGTTTTGTTTTTTTGGCACAAAGCGACCTCTGAATATGAAATATACCCCAAAATAAGAAGACATAGATCATTTGCAAATGTAGTTAAATTTTTTACACTAATATGATTGCAATGAAGTGTTTGAGTCATAATCATTACTTGGACTTCTAAATTTTTCGGGAACTAACAACTCAGCTTAAAACTTAAGCTTCTTCATTAATTTCTTCTTTCAGGTTACCATATCATCTTTTTTGCTTCATTATTTTTTCTTGGCGCTTGCGCAGAAAATGTCACAAAAGTCGAGAGTTTTGCAGATACCATTTCATCTATAACAGACAGAAGCTCCGGAAGAACTTTGGTTAGTAGCTTTAAGTATTAAAACTTCTTCCTTTCAACAATTTTTCAATCTTGAAGTTTTGAGGACTTTGATTGAGACTTTGAAGACCTTATTCTTCTGTTTTTCCTCGACAGATTTGTAGACTAGTGTTTCAAATACCCTTTCTTTATCTTTTTTCTGCTTAAAATCCAAATAAATGTAAGTAAAAAATATTCAAAATTCCTTGGGCCAAGACTTGGGGAACGGAGTCTACAGATCAACTTATATACATATGACAGTTGTATAGAACTAAACTATGCCCCTTCCAGGAGCGAATTACCGTCTCGTGCTCTGGATCTATGCTGAGTCGTCTGTCCAAAAATTGTTCCAAGCAAAAGGTTATAAATAAAAGAAATTGAAAAGAATAGGAAAAAGCAGCTGTTAAGATTAATGTCTATTTTCATATCTCAAATTCATAACACGTAACTCAATTAAAAACGCTCAATCAAGACTCATGAATGACTTGTCTCCCGGAGACACATTTTCCTGTAAATTCCATCCGTTTTGGTTAATACGACTATGTTGAAATTCTGGTCATAGTCCGTCAATCTGTGGGTTTCATCTGGGGGTAAATAAGGGTCTCAAGAGGATGGCAAGCCTAAGACTTCAAAGTTGAGATCCAATTAGCTCTCTTCAAAGTTTTTGTGACCCTTCGTTTCATGTGATAAAATTGTGAAACACAAGATGAAATTAATGGACAATTAAGGCCATTATCAAAGCAACAGAGTATCTTAAAAAAATGTAAACAATTTGTCTTCGCCACTCCTTAGACGACAACGTTAAATTTCCATGAAGCTTCATAGAGTCAAAATGCAAATACAGCAAAATAGCTCAAATTTCCGTAAATTTAGCTGTTCTCAGATCTGCTTTGAGAGACGTGAATAAGAAAAATTTGAAAGCTACATTTTTAGACTCGGATTCAACCCAAAGACTTCATCTCAATAATAGACAGTATGATAAAAATCTGATAAAAAGAAGGAAGAAGAAGCCCAACCTGCATATTATGCACAAATTTTGAGTTACACTTAAACTCTGTAGATGTCTAACTTACTTCTTTGCATTCATATCAAATAAATTATATCAAACATAGGTTTCGTCACACACATGCTCACTTTCATTATGCATTATGTCTGCACCAAAGCAAAAAATTTATATCCACATGCATTGTCCAAGACTCCCTTTATTGGTGCATTAATATTGAAACCATAAATTGTTGTGACCAAATTTTAGTTACTCAAAATATGTTTTTTGAACTCAATGTGGTTCGATTCAGGACAGTAAAGTAAAAAAAAAAATATTGACTTAGAATTAGAGTCATGATTAGACAGAAAGGTCAAATCTGATATATTCAATATTAAAGTATTGTTTTTGTAAGAATTGTAAAATTAAAAATTGTTTTGTACGAGAAAATAAAAAAGAAATCATTGTAATGTGTAGAAACAAAAGTGCTGAGTTTTAAACATCTTTCTCGGTGTTTTACCTCGGTACAATTTTTCCCTTTATCAATTTTTCATTTGCAAAGAAGTTTATTCTTAAAAAAGTAAATCTTTGTTGCATACAATGATTAACTGATTTCTCTTAAACATCCTAATCTAACTTTTATTTTCATCAGCTTTAGATTTATACTTGCTTGTCATATTAAATCATATAATCTCATAGTCTTCATGGGATTTGTAGCTAAATATCTTCAGTACTACATAAACCAAAGTGGAATTCGCTGTTGAGTTTCGTAAGAATCCCTTATGACGCCTTTTGAGTCTTGGGGAGGCTTACGAGAAATGTTAGAAGAACAAGTTTTGATAAAATGAAACTTTTTTTTTGTTTCTAGAGGAAGTAAATTCAGATTTTCAGTATTAAATATTTAACCGATGAAACCTGTGAAAACAATTTAAGCAAGAACTTGAACTACAAAGAGGTATATAAACTTGAAGGCAAGCGGAGCTTATTCGATTAGCATTTAATGGAATTTGAATTCATTTTTAAATGGTAGTCATTTTCTAAAATCTATTAGGCCGACAGTTTGGACAAAGAGAAATCAATTTTATGTTGTTTCAAACAAACAAATGACCATTGATTGTTAGCTAAATTGACACATACTGACATTTCTTCGTTAATGTTTTGGATAATTTTTCATTTATTAAAGTAAGAAACGTGAAAACATTTCAATCATATTTTGTTTTCAGTAAAGCGCAAATTGTGTTCTGGTCTTGACAAGGCATAAGGGTTATCAGCCCTAGTCATGTTGATTTTTGCTTGTTTTGAGTTTGAGTTGGTTATTTATTGTAATTTCTATTCGTTTATGTGTTTAATTTATTTATTGATAGTGATTTATGGTAGTTTTACGCTTGGGAGATTATTTGACTTTATTTTTGCTTATTCTTGGCTTAATGCAGCTCTAAACTTTTCTTTGAAAAACTTGTCTTATGGAAAAAGCTTTTTAATTACTTTCTGTTCGTTCTTTATTAACATAGTCTTTTTCATAGAAAAAAAAAATATTGTTTATCTTTTCAGTTTTCTACTGTTAGAATCCATAGTAAGGGGTGCTATTTGTATGTTGGATAAACTTTTCCAACAATTTTTACTCTTGACAAAACGGGTATTTTTAATTTAATTTTATAGCTTCTGAAGATGACCTAAAAAGTAAAACTTAATATCATTCCCAAAAGATTATGTCTGTGCTCTTTGACAACATGGATACACTTACACTCTTTTTATTTATTTAAATCGTAAGAACAGAAGTTGTAATAGGTTGTATCCCCAAAAGTTTCAACTTAATACCCCCAGTCGTTCTCGATACTTTGCTGAGGTTTCTTATTGACAATCATTTAACACAATTTTATATATTTTTAGAGCAACATTTAGTTTTGAAGCATACTACACCAATGGAATAAATGTGGGGTTGATATGCCTAATATCCCTTAAGGCATAGTTCCTGGACCGTTCTATTATGCTGAACAAAATTTTTTAATAGATGCGTTTGGGAAATGAATGGGTTTGATAGAAAGGCTGCTTGCCCTCCAATCTTTTGTTACTGTCAAAAAGGATACCAGATCCTCGCGCTGTAATTGGATTGTAAGGGGGAGTACTTTCCCCCTTATATATCTAGTAAAATCATTTTAAACAAGTAAAAGCAAAGTAAAAAGATTTCAAATATATTTTGTTTTCAGTAAAGTGCAAATTATGTTCTGTTTTTGAGAAGGCATGGGGGTTCTCAGCCCTGATCATGTTAATGTTTGCTCGTTTTGAGTTTGACTCGGTTATTCATTGTATGATTTAAATAAACAAAATATGTTCAAAATGTTTTTACTTCTTTAAATTTAATAAATCAAAAATTATTAAAACTTTAAGGAATATATTTCAGTATATGTATACTAAACTGAAAATCCACAGCCATTTTTTTTAGTAAAGGGCAATTTATGTTCTGGTCTTGGGAAGGTATGGTGGTTGTCAAAGACGTAATTTCCAGACCTTTCAACTAAACTGAACAAAATGGCTATCCCAAATGCGAGGGAGGGGGGGTTACAAGCCCTCCAGTAACTTTCGACTATTAAAAAGGGCACAGTTCCAATTGAATGAAAAATGGCGCAATTTGAATTTCAAATTGAATGAGCTGTTTCCCAAGTTTCTACGACAATAAATGGCAATCTCAACATTTCTATCAGATATATTTCGGTAAAATACTAGGTTTGGTGGGGGTATCCACCCTCTGATCACTCTGAGCCTTAAAAAGGACACTATAACTTCTGATTACGAATGCAATGAGCCCCCTTCGAAATTTATACGATAATTTTTTCTATAAAGGCCTTATATGCCCCCGGGGCGTAACATACGACTCTTGCTCTGAAGGTTGTGGCGGTGTTGCAATCCTCAAACACATAATTTCCGAACCTTTCAAGTAGACTGAACGAAATGTCTATCTTGAAATTTTATTTGATGTTTTTGGGAAAATGATGGGCGTTAGTTGCCCTCCAATTACTTTCGACTGTTAAAATGGGCACTGACCCTTTCAATTTCTAATCAAATGAGTTGTTTTCGAAGTTTCTACGACAACAAATGGCCGTCTCAAAATTAAAATCAGATGCGTTTCGGGAAATTACGAGATTTGTGGGGGGGGGTATCCACACTCTGATGACTCTGAATCTTAGAAAGAGCGATAGAACTTCTGATTACCATTCCAAAGTGCCCCCTCCAAAGGTTATACGATCACTTTTTCTATATATACCTAATATATCCCCAGGCATAACTTACAGCCCTTGCCTTGAGGGCTTTGGGGGTTGTTATCCTCAAAGACATATGTTCCAGACCTTTCAATTACGTTGAACAACATGACTATTTCAAGATTTTTATTGGATGTGTTTGGGGAAATGGTGTGCTTGGGAGGGGGGTTAGTTGCCCTCTAATTACTTTCGACTATAAAAAAGATCACTGGGTCTTTCAATTTCCAAATCGAATAAGCTGTTTTCGAAGTTTTTTCGACAGAAAATGATCATCTCAAAACTTTGTATCAGATGCATTTCGTGAAAATACAAGGTGTGGTGGGGGGGGTATTCATCCTTTGATCCCTTTGAATCTTTAAAAGGGCACTAAAACTTCTGATTACAAATAAAATGAGCCCCCTCCGAAGTGGGGTCACGGGGGGTTTTTACGATCACCCTTGCTATATATACCTTTTATGCCCCAGAGCATAACTTACGACCCTTTCTCGGAAGACTCAGGGGGGGGAGGTTGTCATCCTCAAATACATAATTTCCGGAACTTTCAATGACGTTAAACAAAATGGCTATCTAAATTGATTGGATGGGTTTCGGGAAATGGTGGGCTTGGGAGGGGGGTTAGTTGCCCTCCAATCACTTTCAACTATGAAAAAGGACACTAGTCCTTTCAATTTCCATTTGAATGAGCTCTTTTTGAAATTTCTAATACAACAAATGGCCATCTCAAAATTTCTAGGAAATACATTTGGGGAAAATATGAGGTGTCGGGGAGGGGGGGTATCCACCCTCCAATCACTCTGAATTCTAAAAAGAGCACTAGAACTTTTGAATACGAATCCAATAATCCCCCTCCGAAGTTTATACGATCACCCTTTCCACATATAACTTATATGCCCCAGGACATAACTTACAGCCCTTGTCCTGAGAGATTCAGGGGGTTGTCATCTTTAAAGACACAGTTTCCGGCCCTTTCGACAACGTCGAACAAAATGACTGTCTCAAATTTTTTTGAATGTTTTGGGGAAATGGTGAGCCAATCACTTTCAACTAATAAAACAGCACTAGCCCTTTCAGTTTCCAATCGAATGAGCTCTTTTCGAAGTTTCTACGAAAACAAATGGCCATCTCAGAATTTTTATCATATTTTACCATATCAATGGCCATCTCAGAATATACATTTCGGGAAAATACAAGGTGTGAGGGGGGGGGGTTCCACCCTCTGATCACTCTGAATCTTAAAAAGGTCACGAAAACATCTAGAATTTCCAATCCAATGAGCCCAGTCCGAAGTTTTTACGACAACCCTTTCTATACAAACTTAGTATGACCCCAGGGCATAACTTACAACTCTTGCCCTGAGGGCTCTGGGGGGGGGAGTTGTCATCCTCAAAACATAATTTCTGGACCTTTCAACTACGCTGAACAAATGGCTACCTCAAAATTTTGATTGGATATATTTGGGGAAATGGACGGCATAAGAGAGGGGGTTTGTTGCCCTCTAATCGCTTTCAACTATTAAAAAGAGCACTAGACACTTCAATTTGCAATTTAATAAGCACTTTTAGAAGTTTCTACGACAACAAACGACCATCTAAAATTTTTATCAGATATATTTTGGGAAAATAAGAGATGGGGGCGTTCCCACCCTCCGATCACTCTGAATCTTAAGAGCACGCTAGAACTTTTGATTACCAATCCTATGAGCCCCCTCCAAACTGTATACGATCACACTTTCTATATAAACCTTATTTACCCCCAGAGTATAACTTAGCACCCTTACCGTAAGGGCTGTTGGGGGGGGGTCATCCTCAAAGACACAATTTTCGGATCTTCCAACTATGTTGAACAAAATTGCCATCTTAAAACTTTGACTGAATGTGCTTGGGGGAATAGTGGGCGTGGGAGGGGGCTTAGTTCCCCTTCAGTCACTTTCGGCTAGTAAAAAAGGCACTAGTCCTTTTAATGTCCAAGTGAATGAGCACTTTTCGAAGTTTCTACGACAACTCCTTCAATACGAAGTGCCCTGGTCTAAACAAAAATAAATAAAAAATACATTGTGACCAAATCGCCCTTTACTTAAGCAGCGCTATTACGCTGCCTGTGACATCATTGGGTTGTATATTTGGTCCCTGGTTCATGAAAAGACCAAGTTTATAAAAATACAAATTTTAGGGAATGTTGAGAAAGATGTTTAACTCAGTCAAAAGACAATATATGCATCTGGGTTTTCAAAAGTTTGTAAATACAATTTCTCAGGAACGTTTAAAGGTATGAAGTTGGAACTTTCCGGGTATGTTGAGGGGGACTTTGAACCGAATCAAAAAACACCGCACGCATTCAGGTTGTTAAAAAGCAAATTGGCTAAACTTCAGGAACCGCTACGTATATTAAGTTGAAATGTTTCAGGTAATATTTTGGTTCATGTCGAATTAAATCTAGAAACACTATGTCCATTCAGGTTGTCAAAAGGATATTTCTTCAACATCTCAGGGACGGCTAAGAGTATTAAGTTGAAACTTTCAGGGCATGTTGAGAGGAGTGCTGAACTAAATAAAATACGCTATTTACATCTCGATTGTCAAAAGAGTGCATCTACAATATATTAGGAGCTAATAAGTGTACGAAGTTTAAGGTTTCCGACAATTTTGAACTAAATAAGTACGTACATCCAGGTGGTCAAAAGGGTGTATCTGTCATATCTATGGAAAGGCAAAGAATATTAAGTTGACACTTCTAAGGAATGTCGAGGGATCGTTAAATTATATCCAAACACACTAAGTGCATCAAGGTTGTCAAAAGGACGTATTTGCAGTATTCAGGTATGTCAAGGGTATATACTAGCGGGCCAAGGGATCTGGGGATCCTTAGTTCTACTCTAGGAATGATGCATGGATGGATGACAGATAGACTTATCTATTAACAAATTAACTAACATCATTTTTATTCAATCCTAATAAGGGCATATGCCAAATTTGCCTCTCACTCAATGGGACTATTTGTCTTGGCGTTTTCTACAATTAGCCATGGCTTGATGCCCACAACTACTTGATTCTAATGAACTGACAATGAACTGAAATCATTTTTATACAATCCTAGTAAGAACTTTTGTCAGATTTGACCCTCACTCAATCGGACTATTCGTCTTGGCTTTTTCCACAATTAGCCATGGCTTGATGCCAACAACTGATTGATTTTAATTCAATTATTGAATTAAAAAAAAGTAGTTGTGGGGATCAAGCAATGACTAATTGTAGAAAAAGCCAATACAAATAGTCCGATTGAGCAAGAGGCAAATCTGGCATAGGCTCTTATTAGGATTGTATAAAAATTGTGTCAGTTCATTCGTTAATAGAGAAGTCTATCTGTCATCTGTCCATGCGTTATTCCTGGGGCAGAACTAAGGTAGATATTCATAGATGGATGCTCATTGGATTGGAAATCAAAAGTTTATATTGCTCTTTTTAAGAGTCAAATGATTTAAGGGCAAAAAGGGTCGGCATTAGCCCTTCTCTCCATAAAGCCTCTGATCAAATTTTTAAGATTGCGGTTTTGTTCAAAACAGTCAAAAGGAATAAAAAACACACCTACAAAGTTGAAAAAAACAAATCTCCTGAGCAAGGGCGGAGATCTAGCGGAAAATTTGAGGGAATATTGACCAAGGAATCAATTAAGATTTAACTTTTGACTAAGGAAGATGGGAAAAGAGGCTTATGAAGGGAAACACATTTTTGAAGGAAAATGCAGTAGCGTTCCTAGTGCTAAATATTATTTTTTTTTTTTATACTGATTTGCTTAGAACTCCAGGCCACGAAAAAACTTCAATCAAAATTTCAGAGACAATGGGACCTCAACTGCAAATAAATCTAGTAGCCGTGGTTTTTTATTATACTTTTTTTACCCAACAAAAGAAAAATATTTTAAGCAAATTTCAAAATTTATTTTCTTTTTGTCAGTTTACTTTTCATAAAAAAGTCTTTTCCGCTAAATTGTTAATTTTGTCCGGCTATATGTATGTCCATAGATTGCCTGTTCGACTTAATATCTATTGACCAAAGTCTTATGAGCCAGGAGAATACATTGCAATACTGTAAATTTATTGTGGAAGTGAATTGGGTTAAGAATCTTTATGTTAAAATTAGATTTTCATTTTATGTTTTACACATAATTAGCTTACTTTATGCTTAAGATATTGATCTAACAGAGTGAAAGAGAATGGTAGATTCCACAATTTAAACACAGAATGTTTTAACTTTATTTCTTATTTTCTCTCTTTCAGGGTGTTACATCATTGTTCGGTTTACTATGGAAGTTAGTTTCAAACTCACCACCATTCCTTTTGCTAAGACTATTGTTTAACGTCATACCTGCTGTATATAGAACATTAAGTAGGATGGGAGGCTCTGTGGCCCTATTGCCAGCTGAATACCAGGCACAAGCAATGGCCAACCAATTAGGAGAGACTTTTAATCCTGGTGGATCGATTGTCCTTGGTTCTGCAAGAAACTGGCTATCTGAGTTCTTGAATCGACTCAACCTTGGAGGATCGCTGGTGCTAGCTCCCCTTTATGGTAAGGGGTACTTGGCAGGAATTCTTGGGGTTCTTGCTGGAATGTTTATGGGTTTCATCTATGGGTAGCTATAGTAAGTAGCACATAAACAAAATCATTTTATTTACTTAGGCTATGACTTGTTGACACAGAGACACAGACATCTAACGACAACTTTTACAATAACAGTGATGTTTCTAGCACACATCTCCCTTAATGTTTAACGAAGACCTACTAGTGTTATTTTCTATTAACTAGGGGCCTATTCTATACAACGAATGATCATCATTTATTGCTTGTAAAATTCCTGCCAAATGTTTTGAAAGTTGTAGTTTATTATACCAAAAGTAATGCCCTCTAATATATACATGTTGCTTAATGGAGATCAAACGAAAATAAACCAAAAGATAGGTATTAACAATGTAAGTGACAGCAAAAAAGAAAAAAAAACGCAAAATGCAGAGCGGGCTGGAAGGTCACAGTAGGCAACCACACAGTTTTTTATTGAATATACTATAATTGTGATTCTATTCATGGAATTCAGACCCCCCTCTTCGTGATAGAACACGCTTGCAACACGCTTGCAACACCCTTGGTGAAAAATTTGAACTGCTTATAAGAGATTACATATCAAAAGTAGCAGAGGTTTCCAAATTAACATTATTTTTTATGCCCGAGGCTTCCAAATCAAGGAAATCTGGCAAGCTTCACTAACATTTGTTAAGTAACGTTTCAAGATTACTTTTGTGTTTTTACTGTTAAAATCAAAGGAATCAAGCTGCGTTAGCCAACAACCACAAAAAAATTTGACCCTTAAAACTTTGGAGCTAGTGGGGGAGGGGCCAAAACTTTTTCAGCCTAATTTATATATAACAGGACAAGTTACAACCTGATCCTACCTAACACTAAAGCATATGCTATGCAATGAAACATTGAGAACAAGACCAATTTTGAGGATCTCATTAAAACAGTTTTTGCACTGCTAAAATCGCCTCTTCTGGCCGATTGTTAGACTAATTACATTTCTTTTTACTAATTACGCAGTATTCTTAAATATTAGGTTCCTTCAAATCAAGTCTGCCCTGACTGAAAATATAATTTTTAGCGGAAGCATTATTAATTAGAGTAAAAAAAAACAACAACAGCAAAGAGACAGAAACAAATTGAGCCATTCTGAACCTGCAAGTGCAGTACATTTTTCATTTGCACATTTAAAATCACACAATTTCTTATACTATAAATAAAAGGTTCTTGGCGTGATCCCAAAGAAAAGTCCCCCTCCCTTACGGTGACGTCCCCTGGAAAACTCATATATACATAAAAAAATTGCATTTTAATGCTGATTTTAAGTATATAAGTTTCATCAAGTTTAGTCTTACCCATCAAAAGTTACGAGCCTGAGAAAATATGCCTTATTTTTGAAAATAGGGGGAAATACCCCCTAAAACTAATGTAATCTCAACAACAATCACGCCATGAGATTCAGCGTATCAGAAACTCTATTGTAAAAGTTTCAAGCTCCTATCTACAAAAATGTGGAATTTCGCATTTTCAAACAGTTCGTGGTAACGAACTGTAGTAAGGAGCGACCCGGCTCAATAGTAACCAAAACTCTAAAAAATGGATTTTTATGCCAATAGCTACATGAAAAGAATCGCATTTTAATGCTGATTTTAAATATATAAGTTTCATCAAGATTAGTCTTACCCATCAAAAGTTACGAGCCTGAGAAGATTTGCCTCATTTTAGAAAATAGAGGGAAATACCCCCTAAAAGTCATACGATCTTAACGATCTTAAATCACACCATCAGATTCAGCGTATCAGAGAAAATTACTATAGAAGTGTCAAGCCCCTATCTACAAAAATGTGGAATTTAGCATTTTTTGCCAGAAGACAAATCACGCATGCGTGTTTATTTGTGTTTTTGTTGTTTTTTTTTCCAGGGGTGATCGTATCGACTCAGTTGTCCTAGAATGTCGCAAAAGGGCTCATTCTAACGGAAATTAAAAGTTCTTGTGCCCTTTTTATTTGACCAAAAAATTGGAGGGCACCTAGGCCCCCTCCCACGCTCATTTTTCCCCAAGTTACCGGATCAAAATTCTGAGATAGCCATTTTATTCACCATAGTCGAATAACCTAATAACTATGTCTTTGAGGACGACTTACTCCCTCGAAGTCGCCGTGGGAGGGGTTGCAAGTTACAAACTTTGACCTGTGTTTACATATAGTAATGGTTACTGGGAAGTGTACAGACGTTTTCAGGGGGATCTTTTTGGTTTGGGGGGAGAGTTGAAGGGGGGTTACGTGGGAGGATCTTTCGATTGAGGAACGTTTTATTGGGGAAGTGACTTTCAATGGAGGGGGTGCAGGATTTTCTAGCATTATTCAAAAAAAAAATGAAAAAATAAATATGAAAAGTTTTTCTACTGAAAGTGAGGAGCAGCGTTAAAACTTAAAACGAACAGAAATTATTACGCATATGAGGGGTGTACCTCCTCGTAATACCTCGCTCTTTACGCTAAAGTATTCTTAGTAATTTCAACTATTTATTCTACGGCCTTTGTGATTCAAGGGTCATTCTTAAGGAATTGGGACAAAATTTAAGCTTTAGTGTAAAGAGCGAGGGATCGACGAGGGGTGAGCCCCCTCATATATGCAATAAAAACAGACGAATATAGAAGTTCGCTACGTAAGTGAATTCGTAAGTTACGTATATTTTTTACTTATGAAAACGTTCGTAAAACATTAAAAGTTATAGTTGCCTTTTTAAGTAATCAAAAAATTGGAGGGCAACTAGGCCTCCTCTCTCGCTCTTTTTTTCAAAATCTTTCGATTAAAACTATGAAAAAGCCATTTAACCCCCCCAAAAAAATAATATGCAAATTTCGTTTTCATTATTTATGCGTGGAGAGCCAAGATAAAAAAAAATGCATTTATTAAAAAACGTCCAGAAATTAAACAAAAAAAAAACAAGTTTTTTTAAATGAAAGTAAGGAGCGACATTAAAACTTAAAACGAACAAAAATTACTCCGTATATGAAAGGGCTTTTCCTCCTCAACGCCCCGCTCTTTACGCTAAAGTTTTTTACTGATTTAAAATGTAGAGTTAAGAGAGAGTCAAACTTTAGCGTAAAGAGCGGGGCGTTGAGGAGGAAAAGCCCCTTTCATATACGGAGTAATTTTTGTTCGTTTTAAGTTTTAATGTCGCTCCTTACTTTCATTTTAAAAAAAAAAATTGTTTTTTTTTGTTTAATTTGCCAGAAGAAAGATCACGGATGAGTATTTATTTGTTTTTTTTTGTTGTTTTTTTTCCCAGGGATGATCGTATGTACTCAGTGGTCCTAGAATGTCGTGTGAGGGCTCATTTTTACGAAAATTAAAAGTTCTAGTGCTCTTTTTAAGTGACAAAAAATTGGAGGGCATCTAGGCCCCCTCCCACGCTAATTTTCCCCCCAAAGTCACCGGATCAAAATTCTGAGTTAGCCATATTATTCCCATAGTCGATAAACCTAATAACAATGTATTTGGGGACGACTTACTCCCCAAAAGTCCTCGTGGGAGGGGCTGCAAGTTACAAACTTTGTAAGTGTACGTTTTCAGGGGGTATTTTTAGGTTTGGGGAGGATAAGTTGAGGGGGGGTTACGTGGGAGGATTTTTCCATGGAGGAATTTGTCATGGGGGAAGAGAATTTCAATGAAGGGGGCGGAGGACTTTCTAGTATTATTTAAAAAAAACAATAAAAAAATAAATATGAAAAGTTTTTTCAACTGAAAGTAAGGAGCAGTATTAAAACTTAAAAAGAACAGAAATTATTACGCATATGAGGGGTTCACCTGCTCGTAATACCTCGCTCTTCACGCTAAAGTATTTTTTGTAATTTCAACTATTTATCTTACGGCCTTTGGGATTCAGGGGTCATTCTTAAGGAATTAGGACAAAATTCAAGTTTTAGTGTAAAGAGCCAGATATTAACGAGGGGATGAACCCCCTCATATACGTAAACATACGAATATAGAATTTTGCTACGTAAGTTACGTATATTTTTTACTAATGATAGCGTTAGTAAAAAATTAAAAGCTCTAGTTGCCTTTTTAAGTAATCAAAAATTGGAAGGCAACTAGGCATCTTCCCCTCGCTCCCTTTTTTTCTCAAAATGTTCCGATTAAAACTATGAGAAAGCCATTTAGCAAAAAACAATTAATATGCAATTTTTTTTAATTATTTATGCGCGGAGAGCAAAAATCAAAACATGCATTAATTCAAAAACGTTCTGAAATTAAATAAAAAACCAAGCTTTTTAACTGAAAGTAATTAGCGCCCCACTCTTTCCGCTAAAGTTTTTTGCTGTTTTAAAAAGTAGAATTAAGAAAAATAGTCAAACTTTAGCGTAAAGAGCGGGGCGTAGAGGAGGAAAAGCCCCTTTCATATACGGAGCAATTTCTGCTCGTTTTAAGTTTTAATGTTGCTCTTTACTTTCAGTTAAAAACTTGTTTATTTTTATTCCCGGTGGCATCCGCAGATACGTCATTGACATATATTTTGTTAAAGTGTTACGCAGCAACTGGTTTTCTTTTTTGGTCAATGATATTTTGAATATTTACGCTACTGTATTATGGGTAAAATTTCCTTATTATAAGGAATTAGGCTGGTGTGTTTTCCTTGAATGTTGATTTAATGACTTGGTTCTTTGATCTGGAGTTTCACACTCATCCCGTCGATTTTCGTCGTATTCCCCCTAGAAGATTTCTTACCCTCGGAAATTTCTCTCCCATGAACCTCCCTGTGGAAAATTCTACGTCAGAAAATTTCTCCTCTTCGGATAATCCTCCGTGGAAGTATCCCCCTGAGAATTCCCCTTGGAAAACTCTCCCCATATGTAAAATTGGGCAGACAAAGAGAAAGTTAGACAATTAAAAATAAAGAAGAAAAAAGGGGCTGCTGGATTCTTTTGTCTATGTTCCAAAATTAGGATAGAATATATGGCACAGAATTCCCTACACAATTTATTTTCCTTTTCATTTCTTTTAATTCTTCGTTTCGTGTTTTTAGAGACTGGTGTTGAGTTATCATAACAGGGTAAAATATAAGTTCAAGAGATTATTTTGATTCCTTGTTTGAAATAAGTTGTTCCGTCCATCTTAAATTTTCTTTACTATGACTTGGAGTTTGAATACACATTATTGAATTTTTTTTTTTAACACCCCATAAAGGCACTTAAGATGGGAAAACCTCTTCTCTTACTTCTGTCTTACTTACTTGCAGTCATTCTTCACTGAAAGGGATGAAGTGATATCAGATACTGTATATGTCGTTACCAGACCAAATCTAGGGACAGTATTACTCACTGGTAAATTCAGAGGGCCAGAGGGGTCCCGCGCCCACCAAAATTTCTTCTGATGCACTCGTTCCATGGTATTTTTTCTTTTTTAACCCTTTTTTAGACTAAATTTGTCAATTTGGTTGATTATTGGCACCTTTGTCATACTGCCCCACCCAAGATTTTCCTCCTTGGCATCCTTGTCACATTGCCCCCCACCCAAATAAAAAATTGCTCTAGATCCGCCTCTGGTATTACTCGTACTTCTTAGTCCCAGCCTGTCACTGAAATGGCACTCGGTATTTACCAAGTGACATATAGCGATCGCAAGTTCTGTCGGTCTGTCAGTCTGTCAGTCTGCCTGTCCCAGTTTTGCTAGTTTGGGAACTTCCAGATAAACTAGGACGATGAAATTTGGCATGCGTATCAGGGACCAGACCAGATAAAATTAGAAATAGTAGTTTCCCTAATTCGTGATCAGATCTTAATGAAATTTGATATTTAGAAGGACCTTGTGTCTCAGAGCTCTTATTTTAAATCTCGACCAGATCCCGCAAACTTGGGGGAGTTGGAGGGGGAAACAGGAAATCTAGGAAAATGCTTAGAGTGTAGAGATCGGGATGAAACTTGGTGGAAAGAATAACCACATGTCCTACACGCGTTATTGACATAACCGAACCGAATTCACTCCTTTTGGGTGAGTTGGGGGAGATTTGCTAGTTTGGGCACTTAGAGATAAGCTAGGACGATGAAAGTTGGCAGGCGTGTCAGGAAGCAGACTAAATTAAATTAGAAATAGTATCTTCCTCAATTCGACTATCTGGGAGGGGGAGCGAAAAGGATAGTTGAGATGAATTTTATTTGCCGATAAAACAAATGATTATTCTTCTTAAGCAGGGTTTGTGGCTTAGGGATATGATTCTAGCGAAGGGTGCGAGAGGATTGAGGTTCAAATCACGGACCACCCCAATTTTTACACGAAGAAGATCCAAAACTAGATGCGTGATAAATATAGCGATCGCTGAATGTTGGTCGCCGTATCAGGGACCCGAACAGATTAAATAAAAAATGGTCGTTTCCCAAGTTCGACCATCTGGATGGGAGTGAAAGGGTGGTTGATTAAAAAAATTAGAAAAAAATGAGGTATTTTTAACTTATGAACGGGTAATCGGATCTCAATGGAATTTGATACTTAGAAGGGCCTCGTGTCTCAGAGATCGTATTTTAAATCCACACTGTACCTGGTGACATCGGGGGGAGCTGGAGGGGGGACGGGAAATCTTGGAATACGCTTAGAGTGGAGAGATCGCAATGAAATTTGGTGGGAAGAAGCTCTTGTCTCTTGGCTTTTCCGACCTCGCCACAAGTGCCATATGGGCTCTTCGCTTTTGTTTTTACTTAGCTATGAGCCAAGCAAACAAGGCAGGAAAAGAGCAACAAACTACAGTGTGATAGTTATAGTTATAAATAATAGTTAGTTAATTATTTATTAACAGTTATCAATGAAAATAAAAAATAAGATGCGCTAAATTTAACATGTTTTTTTTTTATTCCCTCTATTATCCTTTTAGGAAGATGGAAGAACTTCTAATTACCTATGACAGCTTAAGGAAAAAAATATTGGGCAAAAATAATAGCAAACCTTGTAATTAACTGGTATATTGCAGCCATAATTCTTATTTCTGCTAATAAAAGCCTATAGAATTACAATAAATGGATATTATGTAGACTTCCATTACAGGGCAGTTCTTCTACAGTTACCGCTAATTTTTTAGTTTCAAATTGTTTTCTTTCACTTTTATTTTACCCTGTTATTATGATTCAACCTCACAAAGATAAACGAAAGGATTGAAAGAAATAAAAATACTATCTCTATAATTTGGAATGTAGGTTGAACATTCTCAAATGCTTTCTTTCCTTCATTCCTTTTATTTATCATACTTTCTATTTGGCTGCTTAGTTTCGCATCCGTAGAGAATTCTTCAGAGCGGGATTTTTCTGGAGAAAACTGTCAGTTTGGGCATTTTATGGTGAATTTACCACGGGGAAAGGAATTTTCCGGGGTAATCTTCCTGCAAATAACGGAAGCATTGTAATCGATCCTGTTGGTATTAAATAAAAAAAAGTTTTTTCAATTGAAAGTAAGGAGCAACATTAAGATTTAAGATTAATTGAAATTATTACGTGTATGAGGGGGGTTTTCCCCTCCTCACTTCCTTGCTCGTTGCGCTAAAATTTGATTTTCTGTTCTAATTATTTAATAATGACCCCTGAAACACAAGGGCCGTTTAAGTAGAATAATAAGATTTTAAAAGTTGTAAAAGATGCTTTAGCATACCTAGCGAGGATTTGAGGAGAGGGAGAAGCCACCCATATACAATAATTTATGTACATTTTTAAGTTTTAATGTTGCTCCCTACTTTCGGTTGAACGATCTTGTTTTTTCATTTATGATCAGTTTTTAAATACGGCCGCGAAATCCAGCTTCAGCCTCCACCTTTCTCCACAAAAAAAATCTTCCAACAAAAGATCCTCCGACATACTACCCTCCCACTAGAAAAATCCCCCCCTGCAAAATATCTGTATACTTCCCAATAGCAAATAGGCTTATTATATGTAAGGAATGGGCAAAGTTCATAGCTTGCTGCCCTTCCCTTTGGGGCTGGGGGGGGTGTCAAGTCATCCTGAAAGACATTGTCATTAGAACTTTTGAGTGTAATGAAAAGAATGGCTATCTTGAAATTTTGAATGGGAGGGGACTAGCTGCCCTCCAATATATTTGGTCACTTAAAAAGGGCACTAAAACTATTAATTTCCGATAAAATGAGGTCCCGATTTTGTAGGATCATTACAGCTTCCATGATTCTGGAAAATAAAATATCGTTAATAAGTTTTTTGTTCTTTCGGTGGAGGGGGAGGGCCAGGCCACGAAGGAGGACCAGGGGTCAGTTTCATGCTTAATCATTGAAAATTATTAGGGGAAGGAGGGGGTATCGGGCCATGGAGGACCATGGGTCAATTCCCATAACTTTTGGAATAAAATATTATTAATACGTATTTTTGTTTTTTCAGGGGGAGGAGGAGCAGGCCATGAAAGGAGGGCCAGGGATCAGTTCCCATTGTATATCATCTATAATGTTTTTGGGAAGGAGGGAGGGGTATCGGGCCACGGAGGACAAGCGTTCAGCTCCCATAAGTTTTGGAATAAAGTATTGTGATTTATAATAAAGTGTATGTTTTCAGAGGGGTCGGGCCATGGAGGGTCAGGGGTGAGTTTCCATAATTTCTGGAGTAAAATATCATTAACAAGCTTTTTGGGGGGAAGGGAAGGCCATGCAGAGAAGGCCAGGTGTCAGCTTGCTTAAGTTTTGGAATAAGATATCGTTCATGAGTCTTTTGAGGGGAGTGTGACAGTTTGGTTTATCTGATCTTTGGAGTATTTTCAAAACCCTCGCATAAGAGCCTTATATGATACCCGGATATAGCATACAAGACTTGGGCCAGGGCTCAAGGGTCTATGTTGATATTTGAGTTTTGTTATCCGATCTTTTGACTTATTTTAACAAAATGTCTATCTAAAAAATTTGATTGGAGGAATTTCGGGATAAAGAAGACAGGAAGGCTAGTTGTCCTCTGGGCCCTTTTGACACTTAAAAGGGAACTAGAACTTTCTATTTCTAATAAAATGAGCCCCTGACGAAGCTATATAGTCATTCCTTCCACAAAAACCTTATATGACCCCGGGGCATAATTTACAACACTTGCCTTCAGGTTCTGGGTGGCTATGTAAGCTCCGCAGTTTTTATTGTATGATCTTCGGTCTATTTTATATAAAATAAAAATCTGAAAATTTCGATTGGACGCATTTGGGGAATAGACAGTTGATAGGGGGTGGGGATTGTTGCCATCAGATTACTTTGAACTCCCAAAAAGGGAACTAGAATTTTAAATTTCTAGTCATTTGAGTCCTCTCTGAAGTTTACCTTTTTCATAAGAACCTTATGTGCCTCTGGGCATAATTTACGATGATTCCCCCGGTCTCTGGGGGAGTGTTATGTTGATCCCAAGGTGGTTGTTATCTGATTGTTGGACTATTTGAAAAAAATAAGTATCTTAAAATTTTGATTGCATGCGTTTGGGGAAAAGAGTGAGTGTTGATGGCCTCTGTTCAGTTTTTACTCTTAAAAAGGTAACTAGATCAAAGGAGCTCTCTCTGAAGTTTATGCGAGCACCCCTTCTGTAATAACCATATATACGCCAAGAAAACAACTTAAAACACCTGCCCCTGGGCCCAGGGGGTTGTATCGACCCCGGAGTTCTTATTATCTAATTTTTGAACTATTTTTAACAAAATGATTATATCAAAATTTTTATTGGATGGGTTTGGGGGAAAAGGGCGTGGGGAGGGTAGTTGCCTTCCAATATCTTTTAGATCTTAAGAAATGATCTAGAACTTTTAATTTCCAATAAAATGAGCCCTCTCTTAAGTTTATACGAGCATCCCTTCTATAAGAACCACATATGCCCCCAGGGCACACCTTACAACACCGGGCCCTGGAGGATTGTGTTGAACCCAAAGTTTTTGTTATATGGTTTTAGAACTATCTACAACAAATTGGCTTTCTTACAATTTTTATCAGATGTATTGAGGAAAAAGGGTCTTGGGGCCAGTTTTCCTTCGATCATTTTTGACTCTTATAAAGGGCAATAGAACTTCGATTTCCAATCGAGTGAACCCCCTATGAAGTTCATACGACGACCTCTTCCACATGAGTTGCCTCTGGGATAAAAAATAATTATAATAAACATTGGAGCCGTGATAGGCAACGCTATAGCGTTGCCTCTGACTCACTCATTCAGCTATATGTTCGTCGCTGATTGCTAGTGCTTTACGATGTATCTGTATCTCAAGTGGTAAAATCTCACCAAAAGAGGAAGGTATAGTCGTCCAGGTTTTGTGTAAAGTTTACCATGGTTTTTGCTCTCCAACAATTCTGTTTCTTTTGGTTTCCAGCCTTTAATATGGAAAAAAAGGATCTTCTTCATTTAAGGAGACGTCATTTTGAACACTGTAAGTTTTCATTATATTTATCAAGATGGTATAGAAACCGAACGATTATTTCTTGTTTTGGATTTGCCGACTCGCTAGAGCTGCTTCACAACATCCTAAAGATCTGAAGGCCGATTCTCCAGAAAAAGATGAGTGCCAGGTATCCTCTCGGTTATTTTCCCCAAATGTTTAATCGGTAAACAATGCGGTGTTTTCGTTTTTATTTTGTGCTTTTGTTTGTATCCCTTTCAGGATATATATATATATATATATATATATATATATATATATATATATATATATATATATATATATATATATATATATATATATAAGTTGTCTGTGTGTGTGTGTCGAGTGACGTCACTGTCCGCATATGACGTCTGCATTATTTCATCACATACCAATTCAAAAACGAATGTATTCAAGCCGAAGTAGCTCAGTTATATAACTATCTGTATTGGCGCAGTGGGTTTGACCTTAGCGTGGTAATACGGAACCCAGAGATCGAACCATGCTGCAGGAATGCACTAAAGGGCCGACACAGGGACCTTAGTAGTCAAGAAGCGTCGTTAATCCGATACAAATACAGTAGCTCAGTTGGTAAAGCGTTATGTTCCAGGTTCTAGGTCCGAGAGGTTCCAGGTTCGAACCTTGGCTTTAGCATTAATACAAAAGAAGAAAAAACTAAAAAAGATAAGAATTACAAAAAAAAACTAAAAGAAAATACTAAAAAAAACTAAAAAAGGGTAAAAAACTAAAAACTAAAAAAGTAAAAAAAAACTAAAAAAAACTAAAAAAAGGTAAAAACTACAAAAAAACTAAAAACTAATAAAAAAACTAAAAAAAGAAAAAAACTGACAAATAAAGGAGAAAAAGCAAACGAAAAAAAAAATATAAATAAAAAAAAAACTAAAAAAGGTAAATGTATTCAAGCCGTAGCTGAGTTGGTAAAGCGTTATGTTCCAGGTTCTAGGTCCGAGAGGTTCCAGGTTCGAACCTTGGCTTTAGCATTAATACAAAAGAAGAAAAAAAAACTGAAAAAGAAAAAAACTAAAAAAAACTAAAAAACAGGTAAAAACTACTAAATAACTAAAAAAGCTAAAAAACTAAAAAAACTTAAAAAAAATGTAAAAAACTAAAAACTAAAAAAGAAAAAAAAACTAAAAAGAAAAAAATAAAAACTAATAAAAAAAACTAAAAACTGAAAAAGAAAAAAAAAAGAAAAAAAGGAAAAAAACTGAAAAATAAAGGAGAAAAAGAAAACTAAAAAAAAAGGGAATATAAATGACGACCGGGACACTCAAAGAGAAATTACAGACTGGGACACCGGGACACAAATGATGACTAGAACGTGTGTGTCGACTGACGTCATGTTTGTGTGTGGACTGACGTCATGTTTGTCGACTATAAATGACGACTGGGACACAGGGACACAACTACAACGGGGACGCCGGGGGGCACAGGGGGATATATAAATGACGATGGGGACACAGGTAATGTTTGATTAGCAATCACCATCAACAAACCTCAAGGGCAATCATTAGAATAATGAGGTATAGATCTGAATACGGATTGTTTTTCCCATGGACAATTATATGTTGCATGTTCAAGAGTCGGTAAACCTGACAATCTATTTATATGTACAGACAATGGGACAGCGAAAAATGTTACTAAAAGAGAAATTACAGACTGGGACACCGGGACACAAATGACGACTGGGATGTGTGTGTCGACTGACGTCATGTTTGTGTGTCGACTGATGTCATGTTTGTGTGTCGACTGACGTCATGTTTGTCGACTATAGATGACGACTGGGACACAGGGACACAACTACAACAGGGACGCCAGGGGGCAGAGGGGGATATATGGTTGTGTGCCCAGTCTGGGACGACTGGGCACACAACTACAACAGGGACGCCAGGGGGCAGAGGGGGATATATAAATGACGATGGGGACACAGGGAATGTTTGATTAGCAATCACCATCAACAAAGCTCAAGGGCAATCATTAGAATAATGAGGTATAGATCTGAATACGGATTGTTTTTCCCATGGACAATTATATGTTGCATGTTCAAGAGTCGGTAAACCTGACAATCTATTTATATGTACAGACAATGGGACAGCAAAGAATGTTGTATATTTGCAAGTTTTACGTAGTTAAAAACATAAATATATATATATGTATATATATATATATATATATATATATATATATATATATATATATATATATATATATATATATATATATATATATATACTAGCTGCTGGGGTGGCGCTTCGCGCCCCCCCAAGCCCCCCCCGCGCGCGTAAGTCGTTACGCGCCATATTAGTTACGCGCCATTGTAGTTGTGTCCCTATGTCCCACCTGTGAATATATATATATATATATATATATATATATATATATATATATATATATATATATATATATATATATATATATATATATATATATATATATATATATATATATATATATATATATATATGTGTGTGTGTTGTTAACTACGTAAAACTTGCGAATATACAACATTCTTTGCTGTCCCATTGTCTGTGCATATAAATAGATTGTCAGGTTTACCGACTCTTGAACATGCAACATATAATGGTCCATGGGAAAACAATCCGTATTCAGATCTATACCTCATGATTCTAATGATTGCCCTTGAGCTTTGTTGATGGGGATTGCTAATCGACCATTCCCTGAGTCGCCATCGTCATTTATATATCCCCCTGTGCACCCCGGCGTCCCCTTTGTAGTTATGTCCCTGTGTCCCGGTCGTCATTTATATTCCCTGTGTCCCGGTCGTCATTTGTGTCCCGGTGTTCCAGTCTGTGATTTCTCTTTGAGTGTCCCGGGCGTCATTTATATTCCTTGTGTCCCGGTCGTCATTTATATCCCCCTGTGCCCCCCGGCGTCCCCATTGTAGTTGTGTCCCTGTGTCCAGGTCGTCATTTATATTCCCTGTGTCCCGGTCGTCATTTGTATCCCGGTGTCCCGGTCTGTATATACATTCGTTTTTTAGTTTTGTTTTTCTTCTTTATTTTTTTCCTTTTTTCTTTTTTTTCTTTTTTAGTTTATTTAGATTTTTAGATTTTTTAGTTTTTTTACTAGTTTTTAATTTTTTTTTAGTTTTTACCATTTTTTTAGTTTTTTAGTTTTTTTTTTACTTATGTCCTGGTCGTCATTTATACTCCCTGTGTCCCGGTCGTCATTTGTGTCTCGGTGCTTTGTTGATTGCTAATTTATATTATATTTATATTTATATTTTTTATATTTATTAATATTTTTTTAGTTTTCTTTTTCTCTTATTTTTCAGTTTTTTCCTTTTTTTTAGTTTTTTCTTTTTTAGTTTTTAGTTTTTTTTTGTTTTTTACCTTTTTTTAGTTTTTTTAGTTTTTTTAGTTTTTTAGCTTTTTTAGTTTTTTTATTAGTTTTTAGTTTTTTTTTTAGTTTTTGCCTTTTTTTAGTTTTTTCAGTTTTTTTTAGTTTTTAGCTTTTTACCTTTTTTTAGTTTTTTTTAGTTTTTTAGCTTTTTTAGTTTTTTTTCTTTTTAGTTTTTTTGTAGTTTTTACCTTTTTTAGTTTTTTTTCTTCTTTTGTATTAATGTGAAATAATTCAGACGTCATATGCGGACAAACACGACGTCACTCGACAGACAGACAGACAGACATAACCCACAAACAACTTATTTTTATATATATTTATTCATATTTTTTTAGTTTTCTTTTTCTCTTTTATTTTTCAGTTTTTTCCTTTTTTTTAGTTTTTTTTCTTTTTTAGTTTTTAGTTTTTTTTAGTTTTTTACCTTTTTTTAGTTTTTTTTAGTTTTTTAGCTTTTTTAGTTTTTTTATTAGTTTTTATTTTTTTTGTAGTTTTTGCCTTTTTTTATTTTTTTCAGTTTTTTTTTAGTTATTAGATTTTTACCTTTTTTTAGTTTTTTTAGTTTTTTTAGCTTTTTTAGTTTTTTTCTTCTTTTGTATTAGTGTGAAATAATTCAGACGTCATATGCGGACAAACATGACGTCACCTGATCCACAGATCCACACACAGACAACTTATTTATATATATATATATATATATATATATATATATATATATATATATATATATATATATATATATATATATATATCACAGATGGGACACAGGGACACAACTACAATGGCACGTAACTAATATGGCGCGTAACGACTTACGCGCGCGGGGGGGGGCTTGGGGGGGCGCGAAGCGCCCCACCAACTAGGTGTTGGGGTGGCGCGAAGCGCCACCCCAACAGCTAGTATATATATATATATATATATATATATATATATATATATATATATATATATATATATATATATATATATATATATATATATATATATATATATATATATATATATATATATATATATATATATATATATATATATATATATATATATATATATATATCTATATATATAAAAATAAGTTGTCTGTGGATGGATGGATGGATGTGTCAGGTGACGTCACCTGAAAAAACTGGATCAGGTGACGTCAAAACTGAAAAAACTAAAAAAAGGCAAAAACTACAAAAAAAACTAAAAACTAATAAAAAAAATAAAAAAGCTAAAAAACTAAAAAAACTATAAAGGTAAAAACCAATAAAAAACTAAAAAAAAAAACTGAAAAAACTAAAAAAAGGCAAAAACTACAAAAAAAACTAAAAACTAATAAAAAAAGTAAAAAAGCTAAAAAACTAAAAAAACTAAAAAAAAACTAAAAAAAGGTAAAAAACTAAAAAAAATAAAAAATAAAAAAAAACTAAAAAAAAGGAAAAAACTGAAAAATAAGCTAAAATAAAGGTAAAAACCAATAAAAAACTAAAAAAAAAAGGAAAAAACTAATAAATGACGACACTCAAAGAGAAAGCGACCAGGACAAAAGGAATGTTCGATTAGCAATCAACAAAGCACAGGGACACAGGGAGTATAAATGACGACCAGGACATAAGTAAAAAAAAAAACTATCTATATATATAAAAATAAGTTGTCAAACTAAAAAAAGGCAAAAACTACAAAAAAAACTAAAAACTAATAAAAAAGCTAAAAAACTAAAAAAACTAAAAAAAAGGCAAAAACTACAAAAAAAACTAAAAACTAAATAAAAAAAATAAAAAAGCTAAAAAACTAAAAAAACTAAAAAAACTAAAAAAAGGTAAAAAACTAAAAAAACTAAAAACTAAAAAAAACTAAAAAAAAGGAAAAAACTGAAAAATAAGCTAAAATAAAGGTAAAAACCAATAAAAAACTAAAAAAAAAACTGAAAAAACTAAAAAAAGGCAAAAACTACAAAAAAACTAAAAACTAATAAAAAAAGTAAAAAAGCTAAAAAACTAAAAAAACTAAAAAAACTAAAAAAACTAAAAAAAGGTAAAAAACTAAAAAAAATAAAAATAAAAAAAAACTAAGAAAAAAGGAAAAAACTGAAAAATAAGCTAACATAAAGGTAAAAACCAATAAAAACTAAAAAGAAAAAAAGGAAAAAACTAAAAAAAATTTTCATCTAAAAAACTAAAAAAAACTAAAAAAGGTAAAAACTAAAAGAACTAAAAAAGAAAAAAATAAATGACGACACTCAAAGAGAAAGCGACCAGGACAAAAGGAATGTTCGATTAGCAATCAACAAAGCACCGGGACATAGGGAGCATAAATGACGACCAGGACATAAGTAAAAAAAAAATTAACAAAACTAAAAAGAAGGTAAAAACTACAAAAAAACTAAAAAGAAAAAAAAACTAAAAACTAATAAAAAAACTAAAAAATCTAAAAATCTAAATAAACTAAAAAAGAAAAAAAAAGGAAAAAAATAAAGGAGAAAAACAAAACTAAAAAACGAATGTATATACAGACCGGTACACCGGGATACAAATGACGACCGGGACACAGGGAATATAAATGACGACCGGGACACAGGGACACAACTACAACGGGGACACCGGGGGAAACAGGGGGATATAAATGACGACCGGGACAAAAAAACTAAAAAGAAAAAAAAACTAAAAACTAATAAAAAAACTAAAAAATCTAAAAATCTAAATAAGCTAAAAAAGAAAAAAAAGGAAAAAAATAAAGGAGAAAAACAAAACTAAAAAACGAATGTATATACAGACCGGGACACCGGGATACAAATGACGACCGGGACACAGGGAATATAAATGACGACCGGGACACAGGGACACAACTACAACGGGGACACCGGAGGAAACAGGGGGATGTAAATGACGACCGGGACACCGGGACAGGGAATGGTCGATTAGCAATCACCATCAACAAAGCTCAAGGGCAATCATTAGAATCATGAGGTATAGATCTGAATACAGATTGTTTTCCCATGGACCATTATATGTTGCATGTTCAAGAGTCGGTAAACCTGACAATCTATTTATATGCAAAGACAATGGGACAGCAAAGAATGTTGTATATTCGCAAGTTTTACGTAGTTAAAACCATATATATATATATCTATCTATATTCACAGGTGGGACATAGGGACACAACTACAATGGCGCGTAACTATTATGGCGCGTAACGACTTACGCGCGCGGGGGGGCTTGGGGGGGGCGCGAAGCGCCCCCACCAACTAGGTGTTGGGGTGGCGCGAAGCGCCACCCCAACAGCTAGTATATATATATATATATATGTATTTATATATATATATATATATATATATATATATATATATATATATATATATATATATATATATATATATATATATATATATATATATATATATATATATATATATATATATATATATATATATATATATATATATATATATCTATCTATATAAAAATAAGTTGTCTGTCTGTCTGTGGATGGATCAGGTGACGTCACCTGAAAAAACTGGATCAGGTGACGTCAAAACTGAAAAAACTAAAAAAAGGCAAAAACTACAAAAAAAAACTAAAAACTAATAAAAAAAATAAAAAAGCTAAAAAACTAAAAAAACTAAAAAAAGGCAAAAACTACAAAAAAAACTAAAAACTAATAAAAAAGCTAAAAAACTAAAAAAACTAAAAAAAGGCAAAAACTACAAAAAAAACTAAAAACTAATAAAAAAAATAAAAAAGCTAAAAAACTAAAAAAACTAAAAAAACTAAAAAAAGGTAAAAAACTAAAAAAACTAAAAACTAAAAAAAACTAAAAAAAAAGGAAAAAACTGAAAAATAAGCTAAAATAAAGGTAAAAACCAATAAAAAACTAAAAAAAAACTGAAAAAACTAAAAAAAGGCAAAAACTACAGAAAAAAACTAAAAACTAATAAAAAAAGTAAAAAAGCTAAAAAACTAAAAAAACTAAAAAAACTAAAAAAAGGTAAAAAACTAAAAAAACTAAAAAATAAAAAAAAACTAAAAAAAAGGAAAAAACTGAAAAACAAGCTAAAATAAAGGTAAAAACCAATAAAAAATTAAAAAGAAAAAAAGGAAAAAACTAAAAAAAATTTTCATCTAAAAAACAAAAAAAAACTAAATAAGGTAAAAACTAAAAGAACTAAAAAAGAAAAAAATAAATGACGAAACTCAAAGAGAAAGCGACCAGGACAAAAGGAATGTTCGATTAGCAATCAACAAAGCACCGGGACACAGGGAGTATAAATGACGACCAGGACATAAGTAAAAAAAAAAAACTATCTATATATATAAAAATAAGTTGTCTGTGGATCTGTGGATCGTGGATCAGGTGACGTCACCTGAAAAAACTGGATCAGGTGACGTCAAAACTGAAAAAACTAAAAAAAGGCAAAAACTACAAAAAAACTAAAAACTAATAAAAAAAATAAAAAAGCTAAAAAACTAAAAAAAACTAAAAAAAGGCAAAAACTACAAAAAAAACTAAAAACTAATAAAAAAGCTAAAAAACTAAAAAAACTAAAAAAAAGGCAAAAACTACAAAAAAAACTAAAAACTAATAAAAAAAATAAAAAAGCTAAAAAACTAAAAAAACTAAAAAAACTAAAAAAGGTAAAAAACTAAAAAAACTAAAAACTAAAAAAAACTAAAAAAAAGGAAAAAACTGAAAAATAAGCTAAAATAAAGGTAAAAACCAATAAAAAACTAAAAAAAAAAAACTGAAAAAACTAAAAAAAGGCAAAAACTACAAAAAAACTAAAAACTAATAAAAAAAGTAAAAAAGCTAAAAAACTAAAAAAACTAAAAAAACTAAAAAAACTAAAAAAACTAAAAAAAGGTAAAAAACTAAAAAAAATAAAAAATAAAAAAAAACTAAAAAAAAAGGAAAAAACTGAAAAATAAGCTAACATAAAGGTAAAAACCAATAAAAAACTAAAAAGAAAAAAAGGAAAAAACTAAAAAAAATTTTCATCTAAAAAACTAAAAAAAACTAAAAAAGGTAAAAACTAAAAAAACTAAAAAAGAAAAAAATAAATGACGACACTCAAAGAGAAAGCGACCAGGACAAAAGGAATGTTCGATTAGCAATCAACAAAGCACCGGGACACAGGGAGTATAAATGACGACCAGGACATAAGTAAAAAAAAAAAATTAACAAAACTAAAAAGAAGGTAAAAACTACAAAAAAACTAAAAAGAAAAAAAAACTAAAAACTAATAAAAAAACTAAAAAATCTAAAAATCTAAATAAACTAAAAAAGAAAAAAAAAGGAAAAAAATAAAGGAGAAAAACAAAACTAAAAAACGAATGTATATACAGACCGGTACACCGGGATACAAATGACGACCGGGACACAGGGAATATAAATGACGACCGGGACACAGGGACACAACTACAACGGGGACACCGGGGGAAACAGGGGGATGTAAATGACGACCGGGACACCGGGACAGGGAATGGTCGATTAGCAATCACCATCAACAAAGCTCAAGGGCAATCATTAGAATCATGAGGTATAGATCTGAATACAGATTGTTTTCCCATGGACCATTATATGTTGCATGTTCAAGAGTCGGTAAACCTGACAATCTATTTATATGCAAAGACAATGGGACAGCAAAGAATGTTGTATATTCGCAAGTTTTACGTAGTTAAAACCATATATATATATATATATATATATATATATATATATATATATATTTATATATATATATATATATATATATATATATATATATATATATATATATATATATATATATATATATATATATATATATATATATATATATATATATCTATATTCACAGGTGGGACATAGGGACACAACTACAATGGCGCGTAACTATTATGGCGCGTAACGACTTACGCGCGCGGGGGGGCTTGGGGGGGCGCGAAGCGCCCCCACCAACTAGGTGTTGGGGTGGCGCGAAGCGCCACCCCAACAGCTAGTATATATATATATATATATATATTTTCTTTACTCAGCATTCATTTTTGTAATATCGTGCGTTACAAATATACTTACTTTATACTTACTTAGATTTGATTATATTATGTCAAATTATAAACAAGAAGAAATCAAATTTTTCCACCCTATCAAGTACTAACAAAATTAACCGTTCTCTTAACTCATATGTGATGAATTATTCCCTTATCATGGATTTTTTTTTTTTCAGGATAATCTTGACGTAATGGACTGGTGGTATACTGATTCAATCGCAGGAAATGAAGCCATTAATTTATTATATTTAATTTGTATTTGTTTATCTGCTAATAAAGAGCAATCTTCAAAACTTACTCCCCCCCCTCCGGAATTTAGAAAAATCACCGACAAATTCGAGCAACGCCACTGCTTGGAAACAATTATAAAACCCTTTTTGACTGTGTCACGCTCAAGTTTAAATGATGTAATTCGCCTTTGGCAGGTATTAAATAAATAAAAAAAACAAGTTTTTTTTAACTGAAAGGAGCGACATTAAAACCTAAAACGAACAGAAATTATTCCTTATAGTAAAGGGGTTGTCCCCTCCTCAACACCTCACTCTTTACGCTAAAGTTTGACTCTTTGTCACAACTCTACTTTTTAAAACCATAAAAAAATTTAGCGTAAAGAGGGAGGTGTTGAGGAGGGGACAACCCCTTTACTATGACGAATAATTTCTGTTCGTTTTAAGTTTTTATGTCGCTCCTTACTTTCAGTTAAAAAAAACGCTTTTTTTATTTAATTTCTGAACGTTTTTGAATTAATGCATGTTTTGATTTTGACCCTCCGCACATAAATAATTAAAACCAAAATTGCATATTAATTTTTTTTTGGCTAATGGCTTTAATTACTTAAAAAGGCAACTAGAACTTTTAATTTCTTACGAATGTTTTCATTAGTAAAAAATATACTTGACTTACGAATTGACTTACGTAGCGAACTTCTATAATTCGTATGTTTTTATTACGTATATGAGGGGGTTCACCCCTTCGTCAATACCTCGCTCTTTACACTAAAGCTTAAATTTTGTCCCAATTCCTTAAGAATGACCCTGAATCACAAAGGCCGTAGAGTAAATAGTTGAAACTACTAAAAATACTTTAGCGTAAAGAGCGTGTTATTACGAGGAGGTGAACTCCTCATATGCGTAATAATTTCTGTTCATTTTAAGTTTTAATTCTGCTCCTTACTTTCAGTTGAAAAAACTTTTCATATTTAAATTCATTATTTTTTTTAATAATGCTAGAAAATCCTGAATACCTTTCATTGAAATTCTCTTCCCCCATGACAAATTCCTCCATGGAAAGATCCTCCCACATAACCCCCCTTCAACTTCTCCCCCCCCCAAACCAAAAAATCCCTATGAAAACGTCTATACACTTCCCAATAACCATTACTATATGTAAACACTAGTCAAAGTTTGTAACTTGCAGCCCCTCCAACGAGGACTGTGGGGGAGTAAGTAACCCCAAAGACATAGTTAATAGGTTTTCCGACTATGGTGAATAAAATGCCAATCTCAGAATTTTGATTCGGTGACTTTTGGGAAAAATGAGCGTGGGAGGGGGCCTAGGTGCCCTCCAATTTTTTGGTCACTTAAAAAAGGGCACTAGAACTTTTAATTTCCGTTAGAATGAGCCCTCTCTTGACATTGTAGGACCACTGAGTCGATACGATCACCTCTGGGAAAAAAAAAACAAAAAACAAAAAAATAAAAAATAAACACGCATCCGTGACCTGTCTTCTGGCAAAAAAAAATGTAAAATTCTACATTTTTTTAGATAGGAGCTTGAAACTTCTACAATAGGGTTTTCTGATAAGCTGAATCTGATGGTGTGATTTTCATTAAGATTGTATGACTTTTAGGGTTTTTTTCCCATTATTTTCTAAAATAAGGTAAATTTTCTCAGGCTCGTAACTTTTGATGAATAAGACTAAACTTGATGAAACTTATGTATTTCAAACCAACATTAGAATTCGATTCTTTTGATGTAACTGTTGGTATCAAAATTCCATCTTTTAGAGTTTCGGTTGCTATTGAGCCGGGTCGCTCCTCATTACAGTTCGTCACCACGAACTGTTTGATAAGTAAATAGCTTTGTTAGAAAGGAAGATCTTAAAAGCGAATTCAATGGGCAAGTGAATATCTATATATTGATGAATAAAAGATAATTTCAAAAGATAATCTTAAGGAATGCAATTTAATGGCATTATGCAGTGCTAACTCAAAAACCGCATTTTATTCAATAGGAATGTTACAGGGGGTTTAAACAACTGAAAAATATGCTAATAAAAGAGACATAAGATTTGGTATCTAAGATATGATAAAGATAATTTTATTACCGAGATATTCAATTTCAAACTATTTCTGTGAATGAAGAAAGGGGAGATGAGTGAGTGAGGAGGCTACCTAGGTTTGAGTAGAAGAAAAAATTCTAAATGTCTGAAAAAATCAAATAAGATAGAAGACAATAGGTTGGATCAAACAGTCTAACTTATTCAGTTTGAGGTAATGGACTTAAAATTCGAAGTGAGTTAAAACGAGTTAAATATTGAGTTGAAATGAGTTACAATAGTTAATATGAACATTCCAAAATGAGTTAAATAATGCCTTTTGTGCTACTAGGGCCACAGTGGTTAGGGGTGTTAGGGCTTTTTGTTATTGTCCCCTTTATTTGATTTATGTTCAGATAGTATAAAATATTTTTTTTTGTGGAAAAAATTAAAACGAGGCACCCTTTAAAAACGAAAGGTACTCAAAAACAAATTGGTACTCAAACTGGCTGGGGGCGCATTTTCTAAATAGAAAGTTCTAGTGCCTTTTTTATAGACCGAAAGTGATTACGAGGACGGGGGTGAGATGGGTGATTAATCATCCTACCTCTGTCGCCTCCTTTACGGTATTTGGTTGACATTTCCCTATGGCCATTTTCCTCGGAATAGTCTAGAGCGTAGAGAAATAAAATTTGCCTGTATGGATACCATGAACCAATCAACTCCAGCCCATAAAGGATACAATTTTCCCATTGTTAATTGAAGAAGGTTCGACTGTAGCAAAAAGGTGGGCATTTTTGTTTCTTGGATGTATGATTGACTTAAAACTTTCAGAAATACTTTCTTTCGTTCAAGTAGACCGCACATTTTAATAGGGAAGGTAAAGGGTGTTAGGGGGCTTTAAAATGGACCGACAGTGTGTTTGTCTCCGATCGGTTTGAAATTGACTTCTCTGACTCCTTGACTCAAGGGAATCCTAATTTACAAGCAAGAAATTAGCCCACCAGCTGTGGGACCCTAAAAAGGGTCAAACTATTTTTATCAATCAAGCTGAAACTTCATTCATAGGTAAAAAGAGAGCTCTAATTAACAAAAATTACTGGGGATGTGTCCCCCCCAAAAAAGGGCTTTAAAATTGTGTTGATCAGTTTAAAATTTGCAGCCGGAAGTATATGAGCCATGGTGAGCCTTTTGGAAAAAATACTTTGGGGCCATTCATGGGTCCCCCTAAAATGATGCTCAAAATGATCCAAAATATTCTTTTATGTTGGCTTGGAACTTAATCCTGAAAATACTGCCAAGAATTCCCTGTTGCTTTCAGCTTATTGCAAATCCCGTTACGCGACTTTTCGTTTATGATTCGATGTTATCCTCGCTGACACTTGTTTTCTAACGACAGATATTGCTATTCGTCATTTTTGAATGTGATTCGTTGTGACAGTTACTGTCGCATGTCTTCTAACTACATATCTCGTCGTAATCCATATTCGTTCATCTCTACCTAACAAGTTCCTTTTCATGCCTTTGCTTTAGCAATTCAGTCATTCATCATCTTGTGGGATTTTTTATGACAACATAAATACTAAGCATATATTTTTCAGCTCTTCTCCGGTAATTAAGTTTTACTTTAATTATATAATTATATAATGCAGTAACAACCAAATATGTACCATTGCACATAACCTGTGAAGTATCTAAATTGCACATTAGCATAATTACCTTACTATTTTAAGTTTTAGTCAATGAGTTTCAAAAATTCAATGAAATTGTGCTGTCGCTTTTCTATTCCTTCTGCTTTTGCTGTTTGTGATCATTCCTCATCATGTGTAATTTAGCATGCGCCATAGATAGCACAATTAATATGATCACCACTAACAAAAAATAATAAAGTTGCCCTTTAAAAGCATGTTCATGTGACGTCACTGACATGAAAGATGTTTGTCAAACAAGAGCACACGAAAAATTTCTCCAAACTCATGACCTACCAAGATCACTTTTTCAGGCCATAAAATCTCAATGTGCCAATTAAAAAAAAAAAAAAATCATCAAGCCATTTTGAGAAAAATATATACATAAATACATAAAATCAACATATACACTCGCTTAAAAAGAATAGAACTGGGAGCCTGCGTTCCACTAGGACCCTGTCACTTGGTACAACAAGATGATACAAGATGATGCATTAGCACAATCGTTGCGTTATTCTTTAGTTTTATGTCACGAGGCTTAAAATGAGGAATTTCAATTGAATTAAGATATTCCATCGTGATATCAATTCCTCATTGCTGCTAAAGCATCGAAGGATCATCCATTTTATAAGATTTTTTCTACTAGGACTCGTTGGGATTCTAGCTGTTACTTCTCTTCTAAATGCAGATTTTGTTTGCAATTCGATGTGATAATCCCTGTCACTTATCTTGTAGCTGCATTTTTCTTTGTCCATTATTTTCATTCAGGATCTTCTGTGATGCTTGTTTTCTCATGTCTTCTAGCCACATATCTCATTGCGCTTCATTTTCGTACATCACTACCTCAGACATTTTTCAATAACTTTTGCTTTAGATGTTCGAATTCATTCAAAACCATGTGAAATTTAGGACGACGTCACAGATAGCTTACCAGAAATACTTCTTTCCTAGCATTCCCCAGTCATTATATGTTTACTTTAATTGTACCTTTACATAATTCAGTAGCAACCTCACTCTTTACACCTTACCAAGCAGTTCTCATGCCTGGTTCGCGTTTATGCCTAAACAGTTGCTTTTCCTGAGGCCAAAATAATTTCAATGATTTAAAGGATACGAAATACACGTTAAGAAATAACTGTTGTATCGACATTTTTACTGACATATTTGCAGGATTCGAACTGTACTTATAAAATTTTCAGAAACTCCTATAAGTGATATAGGAATTATTCATTCATGTAGAAAGGATGAGGTGTATATTCAAAGAGTAGGGCTCTTGATGAATAAGGAAGCTTCAATTTTTTTTTAGGCAGGGAAGGTTTTAAATACTAATCAATCATTTTATGACTAAAAAGTGCAGGTTATCAGTTATAATAGTATATGTCCTGTAGAACCGACAGGCGGAAATAGTAGTGACTCAGATGGATATTACTTACAGTTACAGGAAAAAAATAGACTGGGTCTCAGGCAAAAATATGGAGTTTTTATAAGGAGATTTTAACGTCCAGGTCTATAGAGATGGGAATAGCTGATTTTTGAATCTAGGTAAATTTGGTTAAGAAAAGAAAACAGTAATGACTACAGACTGCTGCAATTTTGTAGTTATAACAAACTAGTTATAACCAATACAGTATTCGGTCACAATATGTACCATAAGTTAACACGGCATGCACGAGATGGTAAGAAAGCTAACCTTATTGATTATATTATTGTAAACCTAACACTGGCAGGATCAATACGCTATACTAGGGTATATAGAAGTGTTGTTATTGATGTTAAAAGTAAAGATCACCATTTAGTAGTGTTTAGGGTTAATTTTAAGGCTGAAATTTTCGGGAGGGCAAATACCCACCGGGAAGGTATGATGATGGTAAAATCCAGGAGGATAATTTAAAAGAAACTTTCCAGGAACAGCTGAATACTAAACTGGAAATTTTCAAATTTGACAATGCAGAAGATGGATGCAGCAATTTAAGGAAATAATTTGTGAAGTTGCTGAAGGTGTCTTAGGGAAGAAAGTAAGGAACGCGGCTTGGAATGCTAACGAAAAAGCTTTATTTTTAGTACAGAGGAGAAGAGGCTTGTTCAAGAATTATCTGAATGATAAATCCTAAAAAAATAATAAGAGGAATGCAAAAAAAGGGGAGAAAGCATTAAAGTGTGAAATAAGGAGGTGTAAAATGACGACCATGAATAAAATTGCCGAGAATCTGGAAGATGCAGTAAGACGACATAATAGTAAAATATTGTACTGGTATGATTATAAACTAAGAGGCAGTAGTCAATCTGGTCTTGTCCCTGTTAAAGATAGGAACGGGGAAAAACTAATGAAAAGGAAAGAGTGAAAGGGAGATTTGCAAAACATGATGAGAACGTGCTAAACTGGGATTTACATGCAGGAAAAGATATGGAGGAAAATTAAAAAGTTTGTGATACCTTGGATCGGAAGGAAGATTTGTTTTGTGAGATAGAATTAGCGACAGTACTAAAAAGATTAAAAAATAATAAAGCCCCAGGTGCTGAGAGTTTGGTAAATGAGACTCTTAAATTTGGTGACTCTGAGGTTAGAAATTAGTTACAGGAGATTATAAATACGATTTTTGAAAAAGTGGAAATACCTAGCGATTTTAACAAAATCCCAATCAAACCATTGCATAAGAAAGGTGATAAGAGTGAGTGTGGTAATTATAGAATGTATTAGCCTGGTCTCTGCAGGTAGCAAATTACTTAGTACTAAGAGACTTTTTAGACTGAGAGATGCTATAGACAAAGTTTTAAAAGAGGAACATTGCGGTTTCAGAAAAGGTAGATGATATGTCGACCGACTTTTCCTTCTCAGGTTCATAATTGAGAAATACCTTAGATACCAACACTTTAAATCCTCGTTTTTATAGATTATGAGCAAGCATTCGATTCTATTGATAATTAAACAAAAAAAAGTTTTTAAAATGAAAGTAAGGAGCGACATTAAAACTTAAAACGAACAGAAATTACTCCGTATATGAAAGGGGTTTTTCCACCTCAACGCCCCGCTCTTTACGCTAAAGTTTGACTCTTTCTCTTAACTCTACATTTTAAAACAGTTAAAAACTTTAGCATAAAGAGCGGGGCGTTGAGGAGAAAAAACCCCTTTCATATAAGGAGTAATTTCTGTTCGTTTTAAGTTTTAATGTCGCTCCTTACTTTCATTTAAAAAAAACTTGTTTTTTTTTTTAATTTCTGGACGTTTTTGAATTCTGTCTGTCTGTCTGCCTGTCTGTTAATACATGTTTTTTATCTTGGCTCTCCACACATTAATAATTAAAACGAAATTTGCATATTAATTTTTTTGGCTAAATGGCTTTTTCATAGATTTAATCGGAAGATTTTGAGAAAAAAAGGAGCGAGGGAGGAGGCCTAGTTGAACTCCGATTTTTTGATTACTTAAAAAGGCAACTATAACTTTTAATTTCTTACGAACGTTTTCGTAAGTAAAAAATATACGTGTAGCAACTTGTGTGGTAAACTTCTATATTCGTATGTTTTTATTGCGTATATGAGGGGGCTCATCCCTCTTCGATACCTCGCTCTTTACACTAAAGCTTAAATTTTGTCCCAATTCCTTAAGAATGACCCCTGAATCACAAAGGCCGTAGAATAAATAGTTGAAATTACTAAAAATACTTAAGCGTAAAGAGCGAGGTATTACGAGGAGGTAAACCCCTCATTTGCGTAATAATTTCTGCTCGTTTTCAGTTTTAATGCTGCTCCTCACTTTCAGTAGAAAAAACTTTTCATATTTATTTTTTCATTGTTTTCTTAAATAATGCTAGAAGATCCTGCGCCCCCTCCATTGAAAGTCTCTTCCCCCATGAGAAGTTCCTCCATGGAAAGATCCTCCCACGTAACCCCCCCCCCCCTCAACTCTTCCCCAACCAAAAAATCCCCCTGAAAACGAATGTACACTTCCCAGTAACCATTACTATATGTAAACACATGTCAAAGTTCGTAACTTGCAGTCCCTCCCACGGGAACTGCGGGGGAGTAAGTCGTCCCCAAAGACATAGTTATTAGGTTTTTCGACTATGGTGAATAAAATGGCTATCTCAGAATTTTGATCCGGTGACTTTGGGAGGAAAATGAGCGTGGGAGGGGTTGTAGGTGCCCTCCAATTTTTTGGTCACTTAAATAGGGCACTAGAACTTTTAATTTCCGTTAGAATGAGCCCTTCCGCGACATTCTAGGACCACTGATTCGATACGATCACCCCTGGAAAAAAAACACGCATTCGTGATTTGTCTTCTGGCAAAAAATGCGAAATCCCACATTTTTGCAGATGGGGGCTTGAAAGTTTTACAATAGGGTTTTCTGATACGCTGAATCTGATGGTGTGATTTTCGTCGAGATCGTATGACTTTTTGGGGGTGTTTCTCCCTATTTTCAACAGTGAGGCAAATTTTCTCAGGCTCTTACCTTTTGATGGGCGAGACTAATCTTGATGAAACCTATATATTTAAAATCAGCATTAAAATTCAATTCTGTTAATGTAACTATTGGTATCAAAATTTCATTTCTTAGAGTGTCAGTTACTATTGAGCCGGGTTGCTCCTTACTACAGTTCGTTACCACGAACTGTTTGAAAAGTACTTAAGCGAAAGTCGTCTTTAGCATAAAGAGTGAGACTTTGAGGAGGGGACACCCCCTTTTATCAAAGCCGTATCCAGGGGGGTTAGAGGTTTTGAACCCCCCAAAATGTTTGTTTAACTCGTAAAAAACGTAAAAACTGAATATAAGCCAACTTTTGATGTGTTTGAATTGTTTTGTAAGAAAACCCTAAAAAAGATCCTTTTGTAACACCCCCCCCAAAAAAAAAATAGAATTCTGGATACGGCCCTACTTTTCATACACGGGATAATTTCTGTCCGTTTTAAGTTTTAATGTCGCTCCTTGCTTTAAGTTAAAAAAACTTGATTTTTATATTTAATTTCTGAAGGTTTTTCAACTAATGCAGGTTCAAATTTGGCTCATCGTGCATGAAAAAATAAAACGGAATTTGCATATTAACTTAGGCAGATTTATTTTTTATATGAAGGGTTGCCCCCCTCCTCAATACCTTGCTCTTTACGCTAAAGCTGTTAACAATTTTAAACAAGTTTCCTATTCTTGTACTTTTGTCTTATAGCACCAACACTCAATATCTTGTGTCGCGATCATGAGACAATAACTGATTTTCATGGTCTTTACATCAGACAATATTAGCTTCGGCTTGGTGGGAGACTACACCAGTTTCACCTTTGCTTAAAATCCCCCTCCCCTTAAAAATACTGATGGACTATACAGCCTGAAAAGTTCTCCTTAGTATTCTTTCATTTGAGTAAGACTTTAATCTCTAATTGGTCTCTCCACCACTCTAGAAATGACCCTTGCGTGGAAATTATTTCCCGAAAATCAAAACCCGTGGAAAATAGCCCCTAGATAACTTCCCTGGAACATTTTACATTCTATGTCACATGTCAAATTTGGACAGAGAATGTAAGACAATTAAAAATAATTTCGTACAGTAATGTAATCAAATCCCCCCAGTGTAACATTCCTGTAGAAGATTCACTCACCGAAAATTTCCCTCCCCAAGGGAGATTCTACCTATAGAATCCACCCAAGCACAAACCCCCCTCCTCTACAAAATGTCTGTATACTTCCCAATGGCAAATGCAACACGTAAACAGTGGTCAAATTTCATAGGTCACAGGCCTCTCCCCACGAACTTTGAGGGGTCATTTTACACCTACAGATATAGTTACTTGATCTTTCAATCATAGTGAACGAAATGGCCATCTCAAAATTTTGATCATATGACTTAGGGGAAAATGGGTGTGGGAGGTGGCCGTTCCCCTCCTATCTTTTTGGTCACATATAAAGGGCAATATAACTTTTAATTTCAGTTCGATTGCTGCCCCTCCCGATTTTCTAGGACTGTTATTGCATTACGACCATCCCTGGAAAAAAAAAACGCACATCCATGATCTGTCTTCTGGCAAAAATAGCAAAATTCTACATTTTAGTACATAGGAGCTTGAAACTTTTACAGAAGGGTTATCTGGTACGCTGAATATGATGGCGTGAATTTTGTTAAGATTCCTTGAATTTTAGGGGGTGTTTTCATCTATTTCAAAAATCAGGCAGGTTTTCTCAAAACTCGTAACTTTTGATGGGCAAATACTTAACTTGATTAATCCTAAATATTTGGGATCAGCATAATAAGCTGATTCTTTTGATGTATCTACGCATATTAAATTCCGTTTTTTTAGAGATTCGGTTACTATTTAGCCGAGTCGCTCCTTGCTTACAGTTCGTTACCACGAACTGAGCAAGCGTTTGATACTGTTGATAGAAGAGCTTTAGCTAAGATTTTATCCTTATATGGTATACCAGACAAATACATTAAAGTGATTAGTGCAATATACGAGAATAACACAGCCGTGGTTGAGGCAGGAAATGAGGTTAGTACCTGGTTTCTTATTGAATCAGGAGTTAAGCAGAATTGTATTCTATCCCCCTTTATATGGATCATTTTGATGAACATTGTCTTAAGGAGCAAAGGAAAGACAATGGGAAAAGACAGAATCCGAAGGTTAAAAAAAACTTTCATGGGCTCAGATCATGCTGATGATTTAAGCATCCTAGATGAAAGTGTGGGCAAAATGATAAAACTTTTAGAGATTTTGCGATTTCATGGTCCTAGCATAGGTTTGAAAATTAATGCTGAGAAGACTATGTCGCTGAAGCTAGGAATAACTGAAGATGAAAAGGTGACGTTGGGTAACGGGATGATTGATCACGTGGACAGCTTCACTTACCTTGGTATCATTATTAGAAAAGACTGTGGGAGCAGTAAAGATGTTAAAAGTAGAATAGCCAAGGTCCAGGGTGTTTTTTCACAGTTGAAAAAAAGTTTGAAAAAAAAGGAAGATAAGTGAATCTTATATATAAGTGAAGATAAGTGAGAAGATAATGTGCCGAAACCCTATAGGCAAGTGTGTATCCTCCTGATGAGCCCTTGTGTTGGGTTGTTGCCTCTGAATTATTTGTCTTTACTGTTTTTATTGTTTGGTAAATGACGACTTATACTTATTGATGACATGACTGCCTGTCCATGGATTAATCTTTATAGTTGATTGTGTATGTCTATGCTGTTTGACCTATGTGATTGTATGGATGAGTAGGGTTACGGCCTCATTCAAGTGCTGGTCTATATTAATCACTAATTTAGGAAAACAGTCTTCCTTTTCTCCTTCTGTCTTCCTTTTTTTTTTCTTTTTTTTTAATGTGTTTGGGCTGTTACATTGGTGATTTCTCTTTTCGTTATATATATATATATATATATATATATATATATATATATATATATATATATATATATATATATATATATATATATATATATCTATATATAGATATATATATATATATATATATATATATATATATATATATTTATATGTACGAAACTCTTTTCCCTTACTATTTTATGTTTCTTGTATTTAATTTATTGGGTGACAAGGCTGTGTCTTACTACAGTTTTTTTTTTCAATAAATAAATAATTTAATTGCCTAATGTTTATAGTAACAGTTTTTATTTTAATACCTTTCAACAGATTATTTAATATTAATGAAATTTATATATTTGGAATCATCAAAGTGAGCATATTTAATAGTGTAATTCTTGTGAAAATTACCTTTTTTAGAGTTTTCATTTCTATAGACAATGTCCCACATTATTTACCGTTAATTATCATGAATGCTTCCAAAACAAATTTATCAGGTTTATGAATTTGTCAACCAGCCGTAAGTAGGCAGTGGGTCATACAAAACTAGATTCATGTTTCCTGGACTGTAATAATGTGTTCTTTTGAGAAAAGGAAACAAACCTTAATCTGACAGTAACCTTCAACTCTTTATCTATAAACTGTTTTTCTGCTAGTGTACTGCAGAAGTATACTTTACTCCTAGTGTACTTACTCCTAGTGTATCTTCTAAATAATATTTAAGGCATTAAGCTGTTTTGAATTTACAAGGTAAGGTGTACTATTCCTCCCAAGACTGTTTTTTTGTTCAGTAGATTACTTCGCGTAGACTTTACAAAGAAATAATAAGATTATCAAGCCTAAAACAAAATGTACAGAACTTGCGACATAACTACAACTTGCAAGATAGCTATAAAATAGATTTTCAACAATTCTGTGAACTAAGAAATCCATTGAATAAGTTTAATCATTGACAAGATATGTTCTAAATCAATTTGATGTGAAACGATCTTATTGTGTCTCGACTATTTAGTAAAATCATAAGTTTAACAATGCACACGCTCAAGCCTTGCGCTAGCCAATTTATCAGAATAAAATATCAGCAGTAAAATTTGGCCAACGTTTTCTAACCAAGATTCACAAACCTATGGTAACAGATTCACCCTGAATACTCAAATGAAAAAAAAACAAGTTTGTTTTTCAATTGCAAGTAAGGAGGACATAAAACTTTAAAACGAACATAAATTATTACGTATATGAGGGAGGGGGTTTTCTCCTCCGCAATACCTCGCTCTTTACGCTTAAATTTGACTTTTTGTTCCAATCATTTAAGAATGACTCATGAAACAAAAGGCCCATTTAAATAGAATGAAAAGCTGTTTTAAGAGATCTAGAAAAATTTAGCATAAAAAGCGAGGTGTTGAGAAGGGAGTAACCCCTTCATATACGCAGAAATTTCTGTCTGCCTTAAGTTCTAATGTCTGTCCTTACTTGCAGTTGAATAAACTGTTGGTTTTATTTAATTTCAGATCTTTTATTTAACTATGCCGGGGAATCTGGCTTCCCCTCCTTGAAAAATTCCCTTACCAAACGTAAAATTCCTCCAAGGAAAGATCCTATTGCATACTCCCTTCGTCCAAAAAAGTCTCCCCAAAAAATCAATGCTAACTTCGCAATAACGAATACTGTATGTAAACAATGGGTAAAGTTCATAGCTTGGAGCCCTTCCCCCGGAGACTCTGGGGGTCAGGTTATCCTCAAAGACATAGTTTAGAGATTTTTTGAATATGCTAAACAAAAGGCTAATTCCAAATCTTGATCGGTCAACTTTGGGGAAAAAGGGACATGGGAAGAGGGCTAGCTGCCCTAATACGTTTTTTTCTGCTTGAAAGAGCGCTAGAACTTTTAAGTTCCGGTCTAATGAGCCTTTTTCCGATATCCTAGGACGATTGCTCTGATGTAATCCCCCTGGTAATAACAAACAGGCAAAAGTTTTGAATAAATGGGGCATAGTTAGTTCTCCTTACTGTGATATTTGTAATTAGTATGACGATGTTAGACATATCCTAATGAAGTGTAGGAAATACGATATACAAAGAAATGTATTTAGAAGTTTAATTTTAAAATATATTGGTGCATTTACAGTGGGAGCAATCCTTGGTCATGCACAGTCTTTTTTCAGTTTATCTTAATTGAGTCATGCAATAATTTTTTTCTATTTTCTTTTTGTTTTCTTGTTTCCTCTTGTTTCTTTTTTTCTTTCTTTTCATTTTTAAGCTGTGTTTTAAAATTTTATATACTTCTAGACATGTTATTTGACCATAGCAAATTGTTATATGTGCAATTATGTAATTTAAGTAAGAACACTATGTACAAGGTCTTAGTACAAGCCCATGATATTTTAAGTGTTGACCTGGCCTGATCCAAATGAGTATCTGTGTCGTATTCAAAGTGACGTGGCCCCTACTAGAGCCCAAGATATAGTAGAGGATCGCACGTATATGAGCGGTTGATTCGCTCAAACGTTTACTAAACAACAACAACAAACACTAAAAAACATTTGTTTAATGAGCAAGGTGTTGAGAAGGGGGTAGTTCCCCTTATATATTGAGTAATTTCAATTTTGTTTAAATTTCAAACTTGCTCCTTACTTTAGTGAAAAACCGCCTCTATTTCTTTAATTATATTTCCTGAAACTGTTAAGTTTTATGAATACAATACTTATGGTTACACAGAAAAAAGATTAATATTTCAATGGTCTCTGTTTGGATCTTGATGGGTAATCTAACAACTTGTGGTAAAGAACTGTAAGTAAGGGGTGACCCGGCTCAGTAATAACCAAAACTATAAAAAACAAAATTTTGATGCCAAGAGATATATTAAAACAATTGACTTATTATGCAAATTCCAAATATATAAGTTTCATTGAGTCTAATCTTATCCATCAAAAGCTAAAAGCCTGAAAGAATGTATTTGATTTTCAAAAAAAGGAGGGACGAACCCCCTAAAAGTCATAGAATTCTAATAATCAGATTCAGCGTATCAAAGAACCCTACTGTAGAGGTTTCAAACTCATATCTGAAAAAATGTGGAGTTTCATAATTTTTGCCAGAAGAAGGATCACGGATGCGTGTTTATTTATTCATTTTTTCCCCAGGGATGATTTTATCAACCCAGTGGACCTAGAACGTCGGGAGATGGCTCATTCTATTAGAAATAAAACGTTCTAGTGCCTTTTTCAAGTGACCAAAAAGTTTATTAGCAACTAGGTCCCCTTCCACGCCAATCTTTTCCAAAAATCGCCAATCCAAATTTTTAGATAGCTATTTTGTTTCGCATAGCTGAAAGGCCCACACTATGTCTTCGGAGAAACAATCTAACCCCTACAATACTTAGGAAAAGGTTTTTAAGTTGTGCCCACTGTTTGCATAGAATTGCTTACAAAGACTTCATAAAAATCCCAATCTATACGTTGAAAACTGGAATAATTCATAGAAATCATAAGCAATTTTTAGGGCCAACCCTACAAATCCAGACCAAACCGTAGAAATCATAGTCTTAATCTCTAATCTCTAAAAGAATAAAACCAATACATAGAAACCCCGACTAACTCATAAAATCAAGACCAAACTGTAGAAATTCAGGCCTTCCTCTTAAAATCTGGACAAATCAAAAATGGGGGAGGCCAAAAAGCCAGTTGAGAGGCATTGGGGCCCTTCAGGGGGAATCGGGGCCTTGAAGGGGGACCTAGGGTCCTGGAGGGGGACTCGCGGCCCTGGATGGGAATATGGGGACTCAAACTCATACGCAAGTCCAGGTAATAGAAATTCAAAGTGCTCAGGACCATTACACTACAAAAATGATACCTCTCCGGTTGTGATAATTACAATTTTTGGATTTCGAAACAAGTTTCATTAACCATCATTAGAATATGCCTATCCAGTAAGCATATCAAATCACCGTGGTAAGAATATTCTTGGAATGATGCCAAAACAGGTGCCCAGAAATAGATCACTGATAACACTTACCAAAAATCCAATTGAAAATTTAATTGTGAAAATAACTTGTAATGATATTGTGACACTAAACATCGGTTGGCCAGCGTCTCAGAAATAATACATTGATTGCCTAGAATGTACTCCTAAGGAAACAATATCATCAACGACTTGTTGGCTCAGTCGAGTGACGTGTTGTTATTTTACTATACGAAATCATGGGTCACAGGTTTGATACATACATCAGACATAAATTTCATAAGATCAATGGAAAAAGCTGCTTGGAAGCTGAAAAAAGTGTGTCGTTAGAAAAAAAAATGTCACCTTCTACATCAGTAGTTAATAATAATGCCATCTATGACTTTGGTTGTGCAGATTGCAGCATTGGTGGAATCGCCGTTACACCTTGTTGTTAATCTTAAACCACTACAGAAGAAATGAGTTGGGGATAAGGCCGTATTGGGACAGATAGTATTCGGAAGTGATAATACTGCTTATTAGACGTAATAAAAAACAAAAACAATAACGAACTTAAAATGTACCCAAAATAAAATTGACATTCTAATCAAACTTAAAACGAACAGAAATTACTCGACATATCAAGTGGGAAATTTCCCCCCTTGCAATCCAATCAGCTCGATTGTAATTCACTCTTTACTAAAAGCAATATAAATTTTAAGCGATTTGAAAGCGAGAGAGAAAAAAGGATTTTTGCCAAATAAAAACTCAAGGCCGTATACAGAGTAAAGTGGTTGTTGGCTGGCTCCAGCTCATCCCACCACCTCATCCCTCAAAGGTTAAATTCTATTAGTAAAAGGCTACAAAATGCAAAAAAACTAATGTTGATGCATTTTGCTAAGTATTTTTTGCAAGCCCCCTTGAATGAAACACCCAAAACAATGCATCCGGAATGGTGAGTGCTATTATGGTTCTGCCCCCTCCCCATCCCCTAACTCAAAGGTTTAATTTTACTCAAAAAACAAAATAGCTACAAAAATGCATATAAATAAGTTTTGACAAGTTCTTTATAGTTTTATAAACACCCCCTCAAAATATCATAGCTTCCCCCTTAGAAATAATCCTAAATAATAGCCATACAAAACTAAACTGTTCATAGTGCATATTCTTTTCAATTAAATACCGTTTAGATTTTTTTTTGAAAGAAAGCGAAGCTAAAGAAAGCACCATTTCTTGTAAAAATTTTTTTGTTCTAGGATTTCATTTTTCTTTGTTGCGTTGTGGTTAATGTTAGAACAAATGAAAACTAAATTTAGCCTATGTTTATCTTCTATTCTTAATTAAATATATAATAATTAAGAACTGAAATTCCAAAAGAAATCAAGACCACATAAAAAAAATCAAGTTAAAAGAAATGGTTTTATGTCAATATTCCTCTTTAAGTTTATCCCTTTTACAAATATAGAGTAATGGTGCCTCAAGTACCTTTAGAAAATGAATAGTTTAATTTTTATAAGAAGCCCATTTATTCTTTGAAGAGAAGATTTCAATAAAAAATCTATTCGGTTCTTTTAAGTATTTTAAATAAATATATTTGGAATGAAGAAATATTATTGGAACTTTAGTGCATATCAGTCTGAGGGAACTAAATTGATATTAGAAAATGTAATCGCAAAAAGTTTTGGAACTTCCGCCACTCGACTTATTTTTCAAGCTTATAATAATAAATTGCTTAAAATATTTATAGCTTTCAGTAAAGTGCGAATAACAATCGCGCTGATTGAAGTGCAAGGGGAAAATTTTCCCACTTCATATATCTAGTAATTTCTGTTCGTTTTGAATTTGATCAGAATCTCAATTTTATTTTGGGTACATTCTAAGCTCATTTTTTTTTTTTTTTTACGTCTAATATCCTTTTCTTTTAGCAGTTTTATCTTGTATATTATTTTGACTGTTTTTACACTAATAATAAATGTTTTTAGAGAATTATAATTGGACTACAGGACAGACATCTTCCTCGTTCAATTGTTTAGTAATTTCTGTTCGTTTTGAGTTTCAATTGAATATTAATTTTATTTTTTGTAACTTACAAGTTCATTTTGGTTTCATTTTTATTAAGTTGTTTCCTTTAACTTTTAGTTGATAATTATTTATTATAATGTCAATTTTTTGTTTTTAATCTGCTGAAGACAAATTTTGCTCTTTACGTTTGATAAGAAAAACTTCTTTTTTTTATAATATACCGTGTTAAGGTGGACCAGCAACTAAGAAAAATTCAACTGGTAGACTTTAATTATAAGAATTACATTAAACTGAACTGTTGCCACTGGAGTTATCCAATTTTGCCGTAAATCGAGTTCTATATAAAGCAAAAGAAGCAGTTTTCTTTCTTTCAGAAGTGATAAATGGCAACTTGACTTCTTAGTATTTTATAGTGCCTGTAAGAAAATTTTTCGTTCGACGGAAGCCGAACTTTAAACAATAAATCATCTTCAAATGCAAAGAGATTCAGAATAAAATACATTCACGAAGCGAAGTTTAATATTATGCTTCCTAGGGCAAAGTGAGAGCCAAACTTCCTATCAGATAAGACCTTTTGATTCAAATCATTATTGTTGTAAGTCGAAGGCGATGTTGCCAGGCAACATAATTTTTCTATAATGGTACGAGCTGCTGCCGTTATTGCAAAAGAAATATAATCAAGGAGAATTAATGCAAATCGGAAGATAGAAAGCTTTGCTTTCTTTTACATTTTTGAATGCAGGGGAAATTCCGATGAAATGATCAATAATCTCTAAAAGATGCTCTACTGAGCATCTTTTTAACTTCTCGTTGAAAAACGCTCTAAAATGCTCTGAATCCAAGGATCTGAAAATTACTGATAATCTAATAATTATTACCGCCTTTCTTACAAAAAGTGGGATGCTGCCAATCAATTTACATGTACAATTGAACAGCACAAATCGGGGGCTATTAGGCTGGTAGGCAAGGCCATATCCAGGACTCTTTTCGAAGGGGGGATGTGTAACAAATAAAACCTTGAAAATACATCAAAATTTTGTTTATACTCATCTTTGTTACTTCTTTTACGTCGGAGAAACATTTCAGGGGGATTCAAACCCCTTACCCCCCCCCCCTCTGGGTACAGCCTTGTCGGTAGCCCATATCATATCTTGGTTACGCCTGGGCACGATATCAAAACGATCAGAAAATAAACTAAAAGTATTTTTTTTTAGCTCAAGGTGAGGACAATTCCTAGAACTTAAAAAAAGGAAATCATAACGTTAACAAGAAGGACTACCCTTCTTGACCCCTTGCATTTTCCTCTAAATTTTGAATTTTTGTACCAACTCTCTCTGTAGTCATTCTGAATTTTAGAACAACTACAAAACAAGGGTCATTGAATTGGAATAATAACCTTTTTTAAAGAATTAAAAAGTTAAGCGTAATATTACGCATTTTATCGAAAGATATATTTATTTTGAAAACTGTGCTTTAATTTTCAGAATACAGACGAAAAATACAGAATAAATCATTATACTAATAAAGAAAAATCTGTCTAATAGAACTAATTAAGAACTAATGAAAATAAACTGAATATTTGATATACTCTGATAGTGCTTCCTTAGGTTCTCAACTACTCATGATTTTATTTAACTTCGTTTTTTCAATATTATGAAATATGATTATGAAAAAATTTTGTTTTCAGTTAAGTACTAATGACAAAATAGGCTTTATAACTCTTGCAGTTAGGGGAGGGAGAGGAGGCAGTAGCCAAGTTCCAGTTTGTAGTATTTTTTTTTTCTTTTCAAGTTTGCAATGAATATTCACTCTAATTTTACTCCTTTAAGAATTTTTATTCAGCAATATTTGTAACTTTATAATAACACGATTATTTCTTTTAATTTCTAGTCGTTTTGGGTTTCATTTGATGGTAATTTCTGATCTTTTTAAGCCTGAATTATAATGAGACCTCATTTCTACTCTGGTCTAATTTTTCCTTGAACAGATTTTTTCCAGAATGTATTTTAAAATTAATTTTTGTTCATTTTTCTTCACCTCAGTTTTATTATTCATTAACATTGTGATTACTCAACCAGTTGTCCAGGTTTTCGCTTTAAGATTAAAAATCTTCGATTTTGATTTAAATGCTTAAGTCGCATAAGGTGATCTGAACGCTGGCTTTGACTGCATTCCATGTAATTATTGGGTATATTTTGCTCAAATTAAATCAAGGTTTGGAACATCTCTCGAACTAATATTTTGATTCAACAATTCGAAAAAATGCTCCTGGGAAGAATGTTTTAAACATTTCCGTGAACCAAAGTAGTCTAGAAGAAGGACAAAATGGTATAGAATGAACAAGAATGAATAGAGATATCACTCAGATCTCTCTATTTCTAAATCTTAAAAAAAATTTGTTTGTGACTTTTGAGTAAGTATTAGCTAGGTGTGGTGTTAAAAAAATATTATTCATACCAGCAAGAAGAAAACAAGCATATGGTTAGCTAAGTTTAAATAAATGTGAAGCAATCTGTTTATACTCATATCGTCCCGGACTATAATTATAATAAATGTTATGATGAATGAGAAAACTTATTAGCGATTTTAACCCAAGATGTGGCTTTAAATATGAAATTAGTGAAACTTTTGTTTTAGATGGAACAAATAAATTTGACTTCAAAAGGAGGAAGAACGTTTGAACCTTTGGAACCACCAACTCTGCATCCAGTAGTTATGATTGATCCAATAGAAGCACTGAACATTCTGCTAACAGCTGCTTTTGTTGCTTTGGTAATTGCTTGGACAATAATCTACAGTAAGTTTTTCATACTTGTGATTTCTGACGTGATTGTGATTTCTGATGGCATGGATAAATTTAGAGAAAAAGTTTTTTTTTATGATTAGTCGTTCAGGAATAAGGTTGAAATTGTCCCACCATGTTCACCGTGGAATTGCTTAAGAATCATAAAACAGCAGTAGTGAGAGGGTTTCAGATCCTATGAGCGCACCCGGGTACCAGCAGCAAACTGGCTGCTAGCTTCCCTAAGGGCCTTCTCAAAAACGCGGGTGCTATTTTTTACTTTTTACGCATATGTGGTTGATACGTTAAAGTTTAGCAGATGTTATTGTTTACTTGTGCAAATTTAAATGAAGATGACGTCAGTTTTATGCAAATTTAAATGTTTAAAATCCTGTGAGCCATGTAGGGAGAACTTTCAAGGCATTTCCCTGGATGCTAGTAAAGTGGGTAGCCCCCACATGTAAAAAATTATCTTAGTACCCTCTCAAGAACTAAGTCTAATGTTTACTTGTGTAAATTTAAATGTGAATGAAGTATTTCTGAGTATATATTTTTAGTATTGAATATGAGTGTTTCTACTCTGCTGGATGTTGAAGGTACTAAGTAAAATGAAACCAAGAGTGCCCAACGCTGCAATAGAACAGTCAGGTTTCAGCAAAAGTGAATGTAATGCATGTACATAGACTATATGATGGATTAAATTCATTGGGGAAATACATTGAAGACAATGATCTGATATCTAGCGGAACCAATAGGCGACGAGAGGGTATTTGAAGTAGAAATAACCTTCATTCTTTGGGTTTGCTGGTTAGTCTGTAATCAGCAGTGAGAGTGTCAGGACTAAAATATGAACGGATTTCAGAAGCAAAAAGTATTCGAAACCTTGTGACTTTGGAAAAATGTTGGAATCTAAATAATCAGTTTCAAAAGTTATCAGTACAAAAGAAAATATTCTCTCAAAGAATGCCTGACGATATCATGAAAGATGAGTCTCTACCTGTGGATTACAATTGCCTTGGCAATTGTAGATTACCTTGCTGGCAAAGCGCACTTTCTCAATTTATTGACAAACTAATCGAAACAAAAAAATTACATCGTCGATTTTCTTTTGAACACTACCTAAAGATTCATTTTTTAAAAGATGATTTAAGACTCTATTCAAACGATTTTTCAGTCTCTGTGTTTCGTAGCAACAACAAATAGATCGACAATCAAAAAGGTTTTTTTTATTTTTTTGAGAGGTGATTTCGAAGTGTGACGTCACTCGGTTACTCCTCCTCTCTCTCTCTCTCTCTCTGCACTATTGCTGATGACTATGACAAAAAGTGTAAAATGTTTCCCTGTAAATTGCATAGAGGATATGCATTGCAAATTAAAGACTTTAATTTCTGTCTTGAAGAGGTTTGTCACTCTCCCACTAGAGATTTTTTATGCTCCAACTGTCACTATAATAAATGTAATCAATGGGAATATATTTCCCCTGGTATAATTTGAAAAAAAACTACACGTGACTTCAGTTTATTTCTAAGAGACTGATATCATCGTGGAATAAATTGTTTTAGTACTAACAACCCGGTCTATGCTTTTATTTTTGGAAAAATAAGAGAGTATGGTTTATCCGTCATTGCTGTGAAGACAATGACTACTATGATTAGAAGCCAACTGATTTTTGTTTGGCTGTTACAGAAAGCGATTCTTCAAACAGTTGAATTTTATAATATGAATCAAAGTAGTATCACTTACTTTACATAGAGCTAAAATAAAAGTGAAGTTACTTTACATTATAGCAAATGTGACACTGACAGTAATAGTTGTCCCAATGATATACCATCACTAATTGCCATTAATGAACACCTAAACGTAGAATAAGAAATCTAAACGACGAAGACAAAGACTTTTATTTTACATACATTTTCATTAATAAGCAAATATACAAATATTATTACTTTATCTTAAAGCGGTTTATCTTCTCCTAAATACCTCGCTCTTTATACTAAATTGTTTTTAGAACCCCTCATATGCGTGATAATCTCTGTTCGTTTTAAGTTTTAATGCTACTCCTTACTTTCAATTGGAAAAACTTTTTCATGTTTATTTTTCCATTGTTTTTATATTAATCTAGAAAGTCTCGCACCCTCTTCATTGTTCTTCTCCTAAATACCTCGCTCTTTATACTAAATTGTTTTTAGAACCCCTCATATGCGTGATAATCTCTGTTCGTTTTAGGTTTTAATGCTAATCCTTACTTTCAATTGAAAAAACTTTCTCATGTTTATTTTTTCATTGTTTTTTATATTAATGTAGAAAATCTCGCACCCTCTTCATTGAATTTCTCTTCCCCCATGACATATTCCTCCAAGGAAAGATCCTCCCACATAACCCCCTCCCCTTAACCCCACCCCCAAACTAAAAAAAATCCCCTGAAAATGTCTTTACGCTTCCAAATAACCATTACTGTATGTAAACACTGGTCAATGTTTGTAACTTGCAGACCCTCCCCCAGGGTCTGTGGGGGAGTAAGTCATCCCCAAACACATAGTTATTATGGTTTTCGACTATGCAGAACAAAACGGTCATCTCAAAATTTTGATCCGTTGACTTTGGGTAAAAAAGAGCGCGGGAGGGGGCCTAGGTGCCTTCCAGTTTTGTTGGTCACTTCAAAAGGGCACTAGAACTTTTCATTTCCGTCAGAATGAGCCCTCTTGCGACATTCTAGGACTACTTGGTCGGTACGATGACCCCTGGAAAAAAAACAAAAAACAAAAAAACAAATAAACACGCACACGTGATTTTTTTATGACTTTTAGGGGGTGTTTCCCCTATTTTCCACAATGAGGCAAATTTTCTCAGGCTCGTAACTTTTGATGACAAAGACTTATATATTTAAAATCAGCATGAAAATCTGATTCTTTTGATGTATCTTTTAGCATCAAAATGCTGTTTTTTAGTTTCGTTTACTATTGAGCCGGGTCGCTTCTTATTACAGTTCGTTACCAAGACCTGTTTGATAATGTGTTTGCGGCTAGGCAAGTTTACTTGGTAGTAAATTTGTGATAAAAGAAGTCAGTATAAGAAATAAAATTCAAAGCCTTCGTCATTTGTAGAAATAAGAGGACAAAAGAACGGATTTGTTTGGACAGCCCTCTACTATATTTTCTTTGCGTCGGAACTTTTGCTTTTTGATTTTATTTTCCTGTTCATAATTCTGTCCAACCCCATTACGGACTAGGGACCAGTGCTTCAAAAAGACATTGCTTACATTCTCTGCCTTTTCCGTATGATGAATGCTTTACGATTTCAAGATATAAACAAGACAAATTAGAGCTTAAACCATCAGTTTTGTTGAATTAAACTTTTGTTAGTTACAGGACGAGAAGAAAAAGAAAATATTTACATGTTGTCACAAATATCTGGATGTTCTGATTTCAGATCTTGGGAAGGAAAAAACAGAAATAATGGAAGACTATGATGACTTCGATGTGACAGAAATAGCTAGCACCGCTACAACAAGTTCTCCCTTGCAATATGGGTCATATTCAAGAGGTTACCCACTCCATTCAAAACCAAGAGAAAAAAAGTTAATAGAATTGGCTTCACGTGTGCATAGATCGTTAGCGGAAGTGCCCTCTAAAACATAAATTGGTCTTTTTTCTTGTTTGAGGATACTAAACTATATTTTATTACAATGTTATTAATCTCTATTTTGCTTATTCAAAGATTGTCTTACAAAAAATAGCCTTTCTTGCAGAGCAAACATAATGCTAAACTTGGAATGGACGACACATATGACACATTCAGGAGGGTTTTTTAGTAGTGAGGCATAGGTGGGTCTTGAGGGAACCCTGACCATTTGAATCCCCGTCTCGACAATTTTTTAAAGTTTCTGCAAGATACAGGTTCTTGTTACGTAATCTCGCGAACAAGTTGTTTTGTTTTCAATAGGGCCTTTATAATCCCATAACAACAATGGTTTTTGTCTGGTGTAGGAATCGAACGTGATACCGATTATTCATTAGAATTATAAAGTCCTTTGTTTTTAATTGATTGACGCAAGTTAGACAAGGACAGGTTATGCTAGGTATTGAAGTGAGTGAAGTGTTGCGTAGCCATTATTGTCCAAATGATTTCACTAGGCAGTTAGACAACAAAGTTATTTGTCCTGTGTGCAGGTGCTGTTGATTATTAATTGGTACGTCTATCGAGCTATTATATAGGCTGTGATCGAAGGAGATAAAAGCAGTTTTCTTTCGCTTTGCACGTATAAAAATATACTTAAGAAAAAGACATTTCTTAGGTTTCAAAAAATTCTGTTTTGAGTGGTACATATATTGAACTATTATATAGGCTGTGATCAAAACAAACAAAAGTAGTTTGATTCCACCTTGCACGTAAGAAAATATACTTCACTATGGAGTATTTCTCAAGTTTCAAGCAATCATGTTTTAAGCGGTACGTATATTGAACTTTTATAAAGGCTGTGATCAAAAGAAATAGAACTGGTTTGCTTCCACCTTGCACACAAGAAAATAAACTGTAGAAAGAGAAATTTCTCTGGTTTCAAGTAATTATATTTAAATTGGTACGTATATTGATTTTTATACAGACTGTGATCGACCTAATGACAAAATATGTATGTAAGCTACAAGATGTCTTAAATGCATCATTGAAATATATTGAAGATTCATCATTACAGAAGAAATATAAAAGATAAAGACACAGACTTTCATTGTACATATAAGTTTTATTAATAAGCAAATTCCCAAATATTACGAATATTCATTACAATATTATTCATTACGTTAATAACACTTCATTTTTAGTGCACTGAAATCAATACTATACAGCTAGGAAAGAGTATTTTTCCACTATGAACTCATTAACTCGAGGACTTTCTGCATAAATACTGAGAAATTCCCCGTGAGTATACCTACGATATCAAATGTATAACACTGCATGAAAACACCAGCATTTTATCTATATATATAGATCCGTTGAGGGAGGGTGAGTTTTTAGATGTAAATTCAAGGGGACATAAGATATTTGACTTAGCTACATATTTGATTATTTTATTTGTGGGTATTATTTTCTAGAGATTTTCGACCAATGCCACTCTATGACTGCCTCGTTGCACTTTCTAGCAACCTTCTTTATCTCAAAAGCATTTTCAGACATTTTCTTAATGAAAATAATGTTTTAACTCATTGGATTGTGGATGCAGTGATGTTGCATATTTTATTCTTTTTTCAAGCATCAACATACTTCATGCCCTACTGTGGCAAAGTTTGGCTGCCGTGTGGCACCCTGTGGCACAAATTATTAGTCCTAAAATATTTTTAACCATTTTTCTACAAATATAACCCTTCAATCTCAGATTGATCATTTTTTTATTTGAACAGTGGATCTACCATTTCATTGTTAGATCGTGCTACGCCATTGCTATTCACGCCATCCTGGCACTCTTAGGCGGGACCGTGCAAACCTATGGTACACATTATCAATCCTAAATTTTTTTCAGACATTTTCTTACAAAAAAAAACTATAGACTGCATAAACTAAATCAACCGTTTAAACTTAAAGGAATATTCCCAGGGTTCCACCGACCCCAGTCCCAGTTTTGACACGGTTTCCGTGACTTTTGCCACCGGTTCCACAGCTAAGGTTCCGTCAGTTCCGGATACCCCACTTCTACCCCCTATTCTAGAGTTTTAACTCCAGAAATTCCACTCCAACTTCCTCCGGTTCCAGGATTTTATGCTGCTGCCCCCGTGGTAATATATGGCTTATCATAGACATTGGCTAGTTTATTGTCCGCTTTTCAACAGTATTATGTGTACATTGGAAGGATAAACACAAAAATATTGTTATAAAAGGCGGAGAAGAAATATTTCAAGGAATTGTGTGTACATGATAAAGTTATCGGAGCAATGAGTGTTGACGAAGAGAAATACTTGAACTGCGAGCCAAGCATTTATCTGGATCTTATTGAAAATGTATGACAGGGAAGGGTTAAAGTCCTTTGGAATGCCAAAGAATTTTCGTTATCGAAATGGTGGATATGCGAGAGTAACATTTCAATAGATGATAGTGCAATCTACGTCAAAATCATGCCGCAATAGACGTTGAAACTGCAAGTAAAATAAAAAAGGTATTTACAGACATTATCACCAACGAATATACAGAGGAATTTATGAAAAACAAAGCACCGGTAAGCCTTACTAGTACCATCGATAGATGAATCCAATAACATCAATGGTGAAATATATGATGAAGCTGCTAAAAGTTGTGTATGACCCGAAAATGGAATAAGTACCATGTCAAGAGAGAACATAATGAAGTATTTATGGAAAAGATTCAAAGCATTCATTGTCATATGATGATATTCTACATGCCATTACTTAAATAATAATGTTTCATCTCAGTACTTCGTTATTTTCATTATTGGTACGCTAACAAGTCCAACGCTTAGAATGTTCATAAAACACACAAAAAGTCAGAGACAAAGGCACACAGAGATCAGACACGCAGCCAGAGAGAGAAACAAAAATACACAAACACGCTAAGTAAGACAGATGCAATCAAACAGACACAGAAGGTAAACAGACGCTCAGACACACAGGCACAGAGAGATACAATAACACACATAAAAACACATAGTTAGACAAACAGGAATGCAAACAGACTCTGGGACAAGCAAAAAGACGCTCAGACACATAGCGACAGAGAGAGAAAAAACACACAGAGTCAGTCACACGAACACACAGACACACAGACAGACACACAGACAGGCAAACAGACGCTCAGACACACAGGCACAGAGAGAGAAAGAGAGAGAAAAAAACACACAGAGTAACTCACACAGGCATTCAAAAAGACACAGAAATAGGCAACAAGGCACAGAGAGGCGTACAAAAACATCCACACACAATCACACACAGAATCAGACACACGCAGAGAGAAAGAGACAAACACAGCGAGCATAGAGAAACAGTCAAAACACACACAAACACACAGAGTCAGTCACAATCACACGAACACATAAAGACAGACACAGAGACAAAAACACACAGATTTCGACACAAAGGCACAGAGCAAGTGAGAAAGACAAAAACACGGACAAACAAACAAGAGTCAGAAATATGAACACCCAGAGATAAGACACAGAGTCAAAAACACACAAAAACACACATGTCCAGACACACGAGCAGACACAGACAGACACAGAGATAGACACAGAGACAAAAACACATAGAATCAAACACGCAGGTACAGAGAGAGACAAAAATACACACAAACACACAGAGTCAGACACACAAACACACAGAGTCAGACACACAAACACACAAAGACAGAGACAGAGACAGGGTAACACACAGTCAAACAGACAGGCACAAAGGGAGACAAAAAACACTCACGCTAACACACAGAGTCACAAACAAGCACAAAAAGACAGACACAGAGACAGGAAAACACACAATCAAACACACTGTCACAGACAATGAAATGAGACTTGAATCGATATAACCAATAAATGTACCATCAACAGAGGCAATGATATCACTACATGAGTCAACTTGACCAGTAAAAGTACCACCTGCAACCAACCTATAATTAATTCTGGGTCCCTGTACCCAACCTACAGCAACACACCCAGGTACCCACAGCAAAACTACCACACTTTAGGCACCCGCATCCAACCTGCAGCTTCCCTGGGTACGTACATAGTTGCTCTCAAGCTAGGTTACACTTAGCTTAGCGAGCTATGCTGATAGAAACTTATCAAGATAGCCTTCTTTCAAGCTAGGTTTATTTAGGTTTACTTGTTTCACATTCGTCTGACTTTGTGTGATTGTGTGTGTGTTTTTGTCTCCCCCCTCTCTCTCTTTCTCTTTCTCTGTGACTGTGTGTCTGACCGTCTGTTAGGCTGTCTCTGTGTGTCTTTGTGTCTGAGTATCTCTCGCTCTCTCTCGCTCGCTCTCTCTCTCTCTCTCTCTCTGTGTGTGTTCACGTTGGTCTGACAGTCTGTTTGCCTGTCTTTGTGTTTAGACTCCGGATAAAATCCTGCCCATCTCTCTTAGACTTTGGTAAAAACCCAGTTAAACTATCTCGGACTCCATTCAAATTCATTCCATTTTGGGGTCATATATAACTTTTAACAACCTCGCCATACATTTTATCATAAATATTATTGGTTTCACTTACTGTATCTATTGATAAACTATCGATGCTGCTAGTGACATTTACCAGTGCTTTTTGTTTTACCTTCATTACCTTCATATTCATTGGTGATATTGTCTGTCACTGCCCTTTTTATTTTACTTCTTTTGAATGCTAACACCAGAAAGATGGCAATAGGATCAATAAACGGGTAATGTGCTACAAGTAGCACAAGCCAGAAGTTGGGCTTCGTAATCAACCAAAAGTTTTATTTTGCCTTCTTTTTGAGCACTATCATTTCCAGAAATGTTACTCTCGCATATCCATCATTTTGATAATAGAAATTCTTGGGCACTACAAAGAAATTCAAACCCTCACTGTCATGACAACGCACGCATACAGTTCCAATAAGAACCCCATGAATGCTTACTTCATTGTTCAAATATTTCTCTTTGTCAGATTTCAAGGCTATTATAACTTTATCACGTACAGAAAAACTTAAACTAAATGCAAGTGTTTATCCTTCCAATGTACAAATTAAACTGAAACCAGGGCCTGTGGAGCCGTGGGGATTTTCCTTTAAGTTTAAATGGTCGACTTTAGTTTATACAGTATACAGGAATATATTTTCTAGAAAATGTCTAAATATACCTAAGAAAAAATAATGTGTGCAAGAGCGTGCCAGAGCCAGCCAGAGAGTAACAGGGTGGTGTGAACTGATATGATATACCACGATCTAACAATCAAATCGTAAGTCTCGTAATTCATATAAAAACAATGATCAACAGTGTTATTTTTGCAGAAAAAGGGTTGAAAAATGCTTTAGGAATGATACTATGTGTCAAAAGGTTTCACAGGACACTCGCACACTGCCACGCTTGGCTGTGAAGTGTGTTGATGCTTCAAAATCGAAGAACATATGCAAAATCAACGCATCCAAAAAGCAATCGAGTTAAAATATTATTTTTATCAAGAGAATGCCTGACAATGCTTTAGAAATCATTAGGGGTGCCAGAAGGTTTCACAGCACACCAACACACTGCCATGGTGGGCTTTGATTTGTGTTGATGCTTGAAAATCGTAGAAACAATGTAAAATCAACGCATCCAAAAAGCAATCAAGTTAAAATATTATTTGCATCTGGAGAATTTCTGAAAATGCTTTAGAAATGATTAGAGGTGCCAGAAGGTACCTCGGGCAGCCATAGAGTGGCAGAGGTTGGGAACTACCAGAAAATAATACCAGCAAAGAATGAACTAAATATGGAATTAAGCCCCATGTCTTGTGTCCCCTCGAATATTCGTCTGATAGCTCAACTCCCCTCTCAACGGGTTTAGATTTATCGGTTAAAAGCTATTTCATACAGTATTATATTTTTGATGTCGTGGGAATACTTACGGCAAATTTTTCAGCATTTATATAGACAATCCTCGATTGAATGAGTTTACAGTGGAAAATACGCTTTCTTAGTTGTTTATTTTTGATTTTAGTGCCCTATAATACAGTATATTCATACATGTTGTAAATTTCTTTATTAATAAAACTTATATGTACAATAAAATTCTTTGTCTTCATCTTCTAATTTCTTCTTCCACGATGAATCTTAAATATGTTTCACTGGCGCATTTAATATCTGCAGTTATTAGGTCAACCCCAGCCTAAATAAAAGTTCAAAATACGTACCACTTAAAACAGAATTATTTGAAACCGTAAAAATTTCCTATTTTACAGTATATTTTCTAACATGCAAAGTGGAAGCAAGCCGTTTTAAATTCATTCGGTCATAGTCTGTATCAAAGTTACAAAGTTATTTGAGCCCTGAGAAATGCCCCTTTCTACAGTATATTTTCTTACGTACAAAGTGGAAGCGGACCGATTTTATTTGTTACAATCACAGCCTATATAAAAGTTCAATATATGTACCTACCTCTTAAAACAGAATTATTGGAAACCTGTGAAATGTCCTTTTCCAAAATATATTTTCTTTTAGAGCAAAGTCGAAGCAAACCGCTTTTATTTTTTCGATCAAATGTTGTATAAGAATGCAATATATGTACCAATTAATAATCAATAACACCTGCACACGGGATATCTTTGCTGTCTAACTGCCTGGTGAAATTGTTTGCAGAATGATGTCTACGTAACACTTTACTGACTTCAATACCTAACCTATTTATTAACAAATCAGTTTATAACAAGGGACTTTAGAATGCCGATCAATAATCAATATCACATTTGATTCCTACGCCACACGGATTATAATGGCCCCCTCGGGACAAAAAGAAGTCACGCAAGACTACATAACAAGCACCTGAATCTTATAGAAACTTGACAAAAAGTTTTGGACCGGGATTGGAAGGGATAGCTACAGATCAGGACCCATCATTGCCACCCTACTCATGCTGGGTTAAATATCTGTATTTTACAATATTTTACGATATGTTATGGTATGAGAAGCTGAAATGCTGCACTATTTTACGATATCATATGACAATGTATAACTTAACATTCGTTCGCATTATTGTTTATTATTACAAACAATTTATTATGCATTATTATTAGTAGCATGGATATAATGGTAACTAGCTCAACCGTCATGTGATGCTGTAATTTTAAAGAAGTAAAGTCCCCCCCCCCGGAAAAAGGAAAGAATTCCCTGCAGAAGATTCCTCCAGAAAATTTTACCTCACAGAAAATCTTCCCTCCCTCTGTAAAATTCGCCATATATTAATAACAGACGTACTTTTAATCACAAAAATTGTCTGATAATTTTTCCCTAGAAAACATTCTTCTCCCACGAACCATTCTCCTCTCAGAAAATCTAGCCATGAAAAATGTTCACTGGAAAAGTACGAATTATGCTCTGGCTTCTAAAATGTATGTGAGTATTATAATTTTTGTGATAACCCTGCTTGTTTTGAGTGTAACTTTGCTTTTATTCTAATTCCTGTTCCTTGTGTTCGATTTATTTATTGATGGTGAGTTATGGTAGTTTTACGCTGGAAAATGTATTGAAAAATATTTTTGCTCATCTTTGGGTCAATGTAGCTCTTTACTTTTGTTTGAAAACCTCCTTTTGTGGAAAAAATTCTTAAATTTAATTTCGCTTCGTTTTTATTTGACGTAGTCTTTTTTCATGGGTTAAGAAAGGAATATTTTAAATCATTTCAGCTTTCTCTTTAAAAATCTATATTTTGGCTTACCATTTGTCAGTGGCGTAATTTCGTCAAACTCTGGCAGGCAGGTGAAAAAGAGACAATTGTCCCCAATCAAGTGAAAATGATTGTAAAAACTGAAAAACGAGCCATTTAGTACCATAAAGGTATTATACAGTACTATAAAAGTACTATAAAGGCGCATTATAATACTATGTAGGTAGATATAAACTAAAGAAAATTGATCCATTTCCGTTGATGCTTGAGTTATGCAGGCTTATCTTAGTTTTGACAAGATTTTTGATGAAAATAAATTTCATCTATGGGGCAAACTGGAGTCTGGGGGGATACACCGAGGTCTGGAAGGGGCAATTGCCCCCCTGATCCATGGCAAATTACACCCCTGCTGTTGGTATGCTTAAAAATTTCTATAACTTTTAATAATGAATACCCTTAAAGAAATCGGGATACATATAGTATAGCAAAAGTCATAGCATACTGCATTTATTGTGTGCTTTGATTTAGTTTTCTACTCCCCTAAACATTCTCTGTAAATTTCATATTGATACCCTTAATCTTATTATTATTATTAATAGTAGTAGTAGTTTGCAAGGTGTGTCTTTTGGCTATTTCAACACACCCCCCCCCATAACATGCCTTGAAAGTTACAACTTATTACGCTAAGCCGTGCCTATGATATTACTGATTGACAACCGGTATGCATATAGTGTGTTTTGATTCAGTTCAGCCTCTCCCCCAATTTTTTTAATTTTCACCTTAGTTGCCTCAGTCTTAGTAGCAGTCATAATATAAGTTGAAGCTGAAGTACCAGTAGTAGTAGTTTGGGTCGTAGTAGTATGTGGTGATAGTACTACTACTAATACTACTACTAAGCAGTTATAATAGTAGCATTACTAGCAGTAGGCTAGCAGTAGTAGTAGTGGTGGTAGTAATAGTAATAGAGGTAGTAGTAGTGTTAGCGTGCACATCTTGCCTTTGGTCAATGGGTCATTCTCCTCATTATCCCTTAAAAGTTCCAACTCATTACCCTAAGACTTACGGTATTGAGTAATTCTTGAGATACGCCCTTTTAATAGCCTACAAACACACAGCGTATTTGATTTAGTTCGACACTACCCCTCAAAATTCCCTGAAAACTCAATCTGAATGGCCTTGACCTTTTTCATAGGCAGCGCAATAGTGCTACCTAAATAAAGAGCGATTTGGGCAGAATATATACTTTCTTCTGAATAAGCTACTTCCTCTAGAGGGGGTTGTCGTAGAAATTTCAAAAAGGAGCTCATTCGATTGGAAATCAGAAGTTTTAATGCCGTTTTAGGAGTCAAAAGTAATCGGGAGGCAACTAGCTCCCTCCCACAAGCCTTCTTTTCCCCAAGTAAAATCCGATCGAAATTTTGAAACAACCATTTTGTTCTAATAGTCCAAAGATAACATAGCAGTGCCTCGACGGTTGACAAAAAACCCCAGAGCCTGGAGGCAAGGGTTGTAAGTTATGCCCCAGGGGCGCATAAGGCTTGTATGGAAGAACTATAAACTTTGAAGTAGGCTCACTTCGTAGAAACTTGAAATTTCTAGTTTTCTTTTTAAGAGTTGAAATTGATTAAAGGGCAGCTAGCGCCCCCCAACGCCTTATATTCCCTTAATGTATCCGACAGAAATGTTGAAATGGTCAATTTATTCAAAATAGTCAAAAGTTCATATAGCAATGCTCCCAGAGTGAACGCAGCCCTCTAGGGCATGAGGACAAGGGTTGTAACTTGTAACCCCCCCTCATCCCCCCAACACAAGCTCCCTTTTCCCAAAATGCATCGGATAAAAATTTCAAGATAGCCATTTTATTCTAAAAAGACCAAAGATCATACAGTAACGCCTCCAGGGTCCACAAAAACCCCAAGAGACTAGGGACAAGGGTTGTAAGTTATGACCCGGGGCATATAAGGTTTTTTCTTATTGAAATTGCAAACTCTTTATAAGATTCAAAAAGTGCCCTTTATAAGATTCAAAATTGATTGGAAGACAACCATCCCCCCCCCTTCCACCCATCATTTCCCAAAACATATCCGATCAAAATTTTTAGACAAATATTGTCTTCAGCATAGTTGAAAATTCCAGTAATAATGTCTTTGGGGATGCCAATCCTTCCCCCTACACCTAGCAGGCAGGGGCTAAAATTTTGTGGGCATTTTTCTCTTTTACTTTCCAAAATGACGAAGGGAATACAAGTGAACCTTTCAGAGAGTTTTGAAAGGAGTATTGAACTAAATTAAAGCACGTGATGTGTATATGGGTTGTCAAAAGGGCGTAACTCAGGAGTGATTGAGTATATTGATTTTGAACTTTCAGGGAATGATAAGGGGGATAGACCTAAGGAAACTATGTTAATAGAAAATGAACAAAAATGAATTTAGAAGACTTTTTCCGCAAAAAATAATGTTTTGAAAGAAAAAGTAAAGTTCTCGATTAAACCAGAAATGAGCACAAATAAAGTAAAATAGAATTTCAAGCGTAAAACTACAACAATTAACCATCAATAAATAAATGAAACCCAAAAGAACACATATTACAATAAATAACCGAGGCAAACTCAAAATGAGCCGGAAATAACATGAGTTCGGCTGACAACCACCATACCTTCTGAACACCAGGACATAATTGGCACTTTACTGAAAAGAAATTTTGATTGATAATTCAATCTACATATGCCATTATTTATTCTTTAAAGTCTTAATAATTTTTTATTTATTAAAGTTAAAAAATTTAAAATATTTAATATGTATTTTGTTTGAATAAAATATTTATTCTATATAAATTTCGAAATAGACTCGACTTTCCTCCATGTTTAACTCTTATTTCTCTCGATTAATTTCACTCATGCTTCATTTCCAGAGTAAATAACTGGTGAGGTTAAATTACAATCGTAAAATTGTGCTAAAACCATGTGCTACAATGTATGCAACAAAACTTCTGCTACGATTGCAAAATTTATGCTTAAAATTGACTTCAGTATTTCACAAGGTTTTGAACATCTTTTGGTAAGGCTTATCCCTTTTTCACATAAAAAGGGCACACCTCCTCAGTAGTTTACTAAGAAATCCATTGCACTTTTTCGTTGGAAACATTTCAGAGAGCCGACTCGCGGTAGCTGTCGCGGTGCTTCAGCTGCACTGTCACAGTAGGCCGTCAACAATAACAGACACAGAACTGGCAAATAATTCAATATATTGTTCACTTTTATTTACACCTCAATATATTCCAAACTCAAAAAATCTTATATCCTGACATTTTTCATCTAGATTTAATGAGAAAGCGGCATATTTCCAAACATTAAGTTACGATTAAAATATTTAACATAAAATACTAAGAAACATAAGAAAATTATAAGGTTTATTACAGTGAAATATTCAAAATGTGAAGATATGTAAATAAAATTTAATACCCTAGTTTTGACTCTTCTAGATTTCAACTTTCAAGTATTTTCTAATATTCTTCTAGTCTAGTATATTAAATACTAATTGATAGCATTTTTGGAACTTTATCCTTTAGGTAGATCCCGCCGTACCGAAGGGATGCCACAAAAGGAAACTGAGGATGGGCACTTGAGGGAATTATTTTCCCTTAAAACTTCAAATTAAAAACATCCCTGAATGTCACTTAATTTGTAAAAATTGACTATGTATGTCTAGTACATTGACCTTAAAATGTATAGTACATTGGACTATGACATACATTGACTAGGACATTGAACTATATAGGCTATGCATTGGGCTTAAAAGCTTAACATACAAGTTTAGAATTAAAAACATCTCTAGGAGTATCTCAATTTAAAAAATCATGTATGTTGAGGACAAAATCATGTCGAGCATTGAAATCTGAAGTTCAATATATGCCATATATTTCCCAGAGAACAAGATCTTTACTGTCCCATCGATAGCACCTAAGAGGGATATCAAACAAAATCGCATAACAAGGGTTATTCCTTCGGAATAATTTTTCTAAACGTGTTAGATTTTACAAATAAGGGTTTTAACCGAGAAAGCTTTAAATGACGTTGTCTAGGTAGGGTCCGACTTATTCTCCCCTGAAAAATTCACCAACAAAGATAAATTATCCACTTCATTCAAGAGATTAATGACATTTATGATATATCTGAAAATTTTTGGAATGTCATGAATGGGACTGTGTAAATTCTTGGTCTCTTATACTGATTTTCTACATTACTCTCGAAAAGGTATGAACTATCCTCCTATGGGTAAATTTCTTTCCTCAGCCTCTTGTCTTGATCTGTCTATCTTTTTCTATTATATTGCACATTATGTACGTTGATTGTCATCGAAAAATGTGAACTTTTGTACAATAGCTTTGCCATCTATTCTGCCTTGAGTTTCTTGTAGTGATTATCCTTCTCTTCTATGGCGTAAGTTTTAGAGTTTCAGCTCATTCTGTAAGAACCATATTTTTTTCTATGCATTTTCTGGAGATTATATTCCAGTCTTTGAATTTCTTATATCCTTATGAAGCTTCAGTTCGTCTTGATGGTGCTCGTCTATTTTTGTTTTGTCAATTCTTAAATCCAGTATATTTAAGTTCTAGGAATATGTAAAATTACAGTAATAACGATTCAAAATATCATACTCACAGTTAAAGGGTATATCGAATTCAGTGCTTTGCTCACTGTTAACCTCCGTTTTATTTTTGTAATAGCAATTACTTTACAATTATGTTCTCATTCAATTATGTTCTCATTCAGAAATCTCCAACTTTTTCAAACAGTTCGTGGAAACAAGCTGTGGCGACCCGGCTCAATAGTAACCGAAACTCTAAAACACAGAGTTCATATACCAATAGTAAATACGTTCTGAGACCATACTGGCTATGCATGATGTATGAAAACAAAGAAAGGGAATAAAAAATGAAAATAGAAAAAATAAATAGGTGAAAAAACGAGGATTTTATCAGCCAGTAGCTAAATATGAAAAGCAAGCAAATATTTCGACAAGGACCTCCGCCAAGTCGTCCTCAGTGCTAAAAAAAAAGAAAAAAAGAAGAAAACAACAGCAAAATCTAACCTTTATAAGTGAACTACACGAGAGGAAGAAAGACATTTTTTTTTTTTTTTTTTTTTTTTTTTTTTTTTTTTTTTTTTTTTTTTTAATAAGATTTGCGTGTTTTTTAACACAATTTAAAAAATCTAAAACAATATTGGTCAAATGCTCCCCGTAAGCTTGACGTAAATACGTTCTGAGACCATACTGGCTATGCATGACGTATGAAAACAAAGAAAGGGAATAAAAAATGAAATAGAAAAAACAAATAGGTGAAAAAACGAGGATTTTATCAGCCAGTAGCTAAATATGAAAAACAAGCAAATATTTCGACAAGGACCTCCGCCAAGTCGTCCTCAGTGCTAAAAAAAAAAAAGAAAACAAAGAAGAAAACAACAGCAAAATCTAACCTTTATAAGTGAACTACACGAGAGGAAGAAAGACACTTTTTTTTAAAAATAAGATTTGCGTGTTTTTTAACACAATTTAAAAAATCTAAAACAATATTGGTCAAATGCTCCCCGTAAGCTTGACGTAAATACGTTCTGAGACCATACTGGCTATGCATGACGTATGAAAACAAAGAAAGGGAATAAAAAATGAAAATAGAAAAAACAAATAGGTGAAAAAACGGGGATTTTACATGAATAAGGTCATCAACGCCTACCATACCTTTGTTAAAAAAACAAAGATTCGGCGAATGCATATCACAATGACGATATACAAGCCAGGGTAAAACGAACTAATCAAATTGAAAATTATAGCGATTATTATTAGGTTTCAGATTTTGACATGGATAAGGCCATCAATGCCTACGATACGTTTGACAATCAAAAACCTGGACTAAAAAAATCTTAGGAAGAAAAATTAGTTTTTGTCCCATCACCAGAAGAATAAAAAGAAACAAAGGATTGGCAAAGGATTGTCGTTCTTAGAGCTTGTGAGCAAGTCAAAATGAAAAGCAAAGACACGCGCGGTAAGAAAACCTGTGACACCAGACATGTGAGCGAGTCAAATAAAATGAACCTTTACGGCGAGAATCAAAACGTGTTAAAATTGTCCCCTCCAAACCGCCTCGCTCTTTACGCTTAAGTTTTTATTGTTTTAAAAAGTAGAGTTGTGAGAAATAGTCAAACTTTAGCGTCAAAATCGAGGCGTTGAGAAAGGGACAACCCCTTTAATATACAGAATAATATCTGTTCGTTTTAAGTTTTAATATCGCTCCTTACTTGCAGTTGATAAAAACTTTTTTTATTTAATAAGATAAAGAAGCTATACAAGTATAGTGTACATAGAAAATGGTGTAATCAGGTTTAAAATTTGAATGCAAATGAAAGAATCAAACAGTTCATGGTAACGAACTGTAGTAAGGAGCGACCCGGCTCAATAGTAACCAATTTACTTTTGATACCAATATTGATACCAATACCTACATCAAAAGAATCGCATTTTAATGCTGATTTTAAATATATAAGTTTCATCAAGTTTAGTCTTACCCATCAAAAGTTACGAGCCTGAGAAAATTTGCGTTATTTTAGACAATAGGGGGAAACGCCCCCTAGAAGTCATAGAATCTTAACGAAAATCACACCATCAGATTCAGCGTATCAGAGAACCCTACTGTAGAAGTTTCAAGCTCTTATCTACAGAAATGTGGAATTTTGTTTTTTTTGCCAGAAGGCAGATCACGGATGCGTGTTTATTTGTTTTTTTGTTTGTTTTTTTTTCCCAGGGGTGATCGTATCGACCCAGTTGTCCTAGAATGTTGCAAGAGGGCTCATTCTAACGGAAATGAAAATTTCTAGTGCCCTTTTTAAGTGACCAAAAAAATTGGAGGGCACCTAGGCCCCCTCCCACGCTAATTATTTTACCAAAGTCAACGGATCAAAATTCTGAGATAGCCATTTTATTCAGCGTAGTCGAAAAACCTTATAACTATGTCTTTGGGGACGACTTACTCCCCCACAGTCCCCATGGGAGGGGCAACAAGTTACAAACTTCGACCAATGCTTACATATAGTAATGGTTATTGGGAAGTGTACAGGCGTTTTCAGGAGGATTTTTTTGGTTGGGGGAGGGGTTGAGAAGAAGGGGATATGCTGGGGGAGCTTTCCATCGATAATTTGTCATGGGGGAAGAAAATCTCCATGAAGGGAGCGCAGGATTTACTAGCATTATTTAAAAACACAATGAAAAAATAAATATGAAAAAGTTCTTTCAGCTGGAAGTAAGGAACAGCATTAAAACTTAAAACAAACAGAAATTATTACCCATTTGAGGGGCTCACCTCCTCCTAATACCTCGCTCTTTACGTTAAAGTATTTTAAGTAATTTCAACTATTTATTCTACGGCTTTTGTGATTCTGGGGTCATTCTTAATGAATTGGGACAAAATTTCAGCTTTAGTGTAAAGAGCGAGGATCTGACAAGGGGGCGAACCCCCTCATATATGTAAAAAAAATATGAGAATACAGAAGTTCTTTACGTAAGCTAATTTATAAGTTACGTAAATCTTTTACTAATAAAAATATTCGTAAAAAATTAAAAGTTCTAGTTGCCTTTTTAATTGACCAAAAAATCGGAGGGCAACTAGGCTTCCTCCCCCGCTCTTTTTTTCTCAAAATCATTCGATCAAAATTATGAGAAAGCCATTTAGCCAAAAAAAAAAATACAAATTTCGTTTTAATTATTCCTCTGCGGAGAGCCAAAATCAAAACATGCATTGATTCAAAAACGTTCAGAAATTAAATAAAAAAAACAAGTTTTTTAACTGAAAGTAAGGAGCGACATTAAAACTTAAAACGAACAGAAATTACTTTGTATATGAAAGAGGCTGCTTCCTCATCAACGCCCCGCTCTTTACGCTAAAGTTTTTTACTGTTTTAAAAAGAAGAATTGAGAGATAGAGTCAAATGTTAGCGTAAGGAGCGGGGCGGTGATGAGGAAGCAGCCTCTTTCATATACGAAGTAATTTCTGTTCGTTTTAAGTTTTAATGTCGCTCCTTACTTTCAGTTAAAAAAACTTGTTTTTTTATTTAATCCACACAAAGGAACAGCCTTATGAGTGTGATGTATCTAAAAAAATGTTAACTCGTAATGCAACTTTGAATACTCAACGGAAAATTCACACGAAAGAGAAGCTATACAAGTGATGTATGTCAAAAAAAGGTAACAAAACTAATAAAGTTGTATATATTTTAAGCAATGATATGACAGCCCTATGAAAGAAATGATACAAGCTCAAACGTCGTGAACTGGTCCTACCTACATAAGATATATTTTTAAATGTAGGATGCCGTTTGAGACATCAAGGTACATTTTTCTGAAAACTGAAACCTAAGCTTCCTAAGACTTTTTGATGAAATTAAAAAAGTCAAATAAGTTTTAAGCAATGTTACGGTGGTACTATGAGGAAAATGATCCAAGTCCAATTTTTTTTTTAACAGATTCAAAAGTGTATAATTCATCCAAAAGATGAAATTTGCAAAGTCTTATACATTTTAGGTTTTGGTACGACAGCCCTATGAGGGGAATAATAAAAGCTTAAATTTTGTTAACCATTTTTCCGTAAGTTTTTAAAACTGTCCCAGTTTCCTTACTTCAGCGAAGTTCAATCAGGACTGATAAATAAAGCGAGGTAAAACAAGGTGATTCATTGAAATGGAAGAAGAATAATTGAAAACGCGTTTCTATTGCTAATTTTGCCTTTTCGGCAGCTAACCTCTAAGGTCTTTTTGTAACTGGCTCTGTGTTTATGTCTACTGGCTTTTTATAATATTTCATAAGATCATTTCTCATTGAATTTGTGTATTGGGCAAAAGCAGAATCAAAAGAGACATTGGCAATATTAGAATTTATAGTTTTGTTGATATTACCTTTATACTGTTGTAGGCGTGTCTCTAAATTGTGTTGAGTTCTACCCACTTAACATATGCAATAAACACATGGTATTTGATAGACCCCTCTTTGGCCAGCAACTGGGGTTTTGTCCTTACCAGAATTAAGGAAATTTATGATTTTGAAATTATCTAATATTAGTTGAACTGAAATTATATTTGAAATATTTAGGCAAAAAACACGCTAATATTATTAACCAACAAACATTCTTGCAATCTTACAGAATTGAAAAGCTTAATCCCAAATATTTAATATTCAGATCACACTTAAATACCGGGAAAGAAGAGCATTTTGGTTATACGTTATAATTAGAAACATCAATGCATATTACTAAAGACAAAAAACAAAAAAGATACACTATTTACTCTGAAAGAAAATCTTTCGAAAAACTTTGATTTGAAAATCCATTTTCTGTTGATTTTAGCCAGGTTGCTAGATAGGAAAGACATTTTCTTAGTCATGATTTTGACTTATAAAGGGAACGCCTTATTAAAAAATTGAAAAACATACGATATGAATCTTCGATGAATGGCCCTGTTTAGAATCCAAGATTCACTCTTAGACCAGCTGTTGTTTACCTATCCCCTAGAACACTTGAGGCAAAGAAATTCAAACTCTTAAAAAAGATAGAAAATGCTCTTTTTTCCAAAACAAGTTCCTGTGCCAGATTCTATTTCACAAATTTTTTTGCACAAATTTCAGACATCTTTTTCCAACCTAAATGAAGTTATGACTCGTCTTATTGATACCCATTCCAACAACTAAAAAAAGATTAATTCTCCGGCCAATATAAAACCAGATAATTTGTATGACCTAAAAACTATCTAATTTCTGCAAAGGCCCGTCCATTATTATTACTAATGCAGATAAAAGAAATTCTCTTGTTGTGATAGATGCAATAAATTACGATGAAAAATTTATTGACGTCTAAATGACAGATACACCCCAACACCTAGTTGGTGGGGGCGCTTCGCGACCCCCCCCCCCAATCCCCCCACACGCGTAAGTCGTTACGCGCCATTGTAATTGTGTCCCTGTGTCCCACCTGTGAATATAGATAGATATAAATGTTTTTAAGTACGTAAAACTTGCGATTATACAACATTCTTCGTTGTCCCATTGTCTGTGCGTATAAATAGATTGTCAGGTTTACCGACTCTTGAACATGCAACATATTATTGTCCATGGGAAAAACAATGAAAGTTCTTAAGCCGAACTGGCCAGACATGACAATAAACAATCGAGAGAGATAAAACTACAAAAAGAAAACTTCAAACGAGACGACGGCCAGTAGAATTAAAAGACTAAAACAACGCGGATATTTCGCCTGTATAAAACAAGGCGTCTTCAGCACAAGATAGAAAATTAAAAGAAAACTAATCTAAAAACAAATAAAAACCACCACCAAATATAATAAATACAATTGTCGCTACTTATCCACGTAGGGAAAAGCAGCTATGCGAGTTACTTCAATGAGAATCAAAGAGCAACTGAGAAAAATTTAGGAAAATTGAAACTTAGTTAATTATTCTATTTCGCAACAGAATAATTAACTAAGTTTCAGTTTTCATAAATACATATATATATATATATATATATATATATATATATATATATATATATATATATATATATATATATATATATATATATATATATATATATATATATATATATATATATATATATATATATATATATATATATATATAGCTATATATATAAAAATAAGTTGTCTGTGTGTGTGTGTCTGTCGAGTGACGTCATGTTTGTGTGTCGACTGACGTCATGTTTTCGACTGACGAAATTACAGACCGGGACATCGGGACACAAATGACGACCGGGACACCGGCACATAGGGAATATAAATGACGACCGGGACACTCAAAGAGAAAGCGACCGGGACACAAGGAATGTTCGATTAGCAATCACCATCAACAAAGCACCGGGACACAGGGAGTATAAATGACGACCAGGACATAAGTAAAAAAAAACTAAAAAAACTAAAAAAAAGGTAAAAACTACAAAAAAAAACTAAAAAAAAACAACTAAAAACTAATAAAAAAACTAAAAAAGCTAAAAAACTAAAAAACTAAAAAATAAAAAAAGGAAAAATAGTGAAAAATAAAGGAGAAAAACAAAACTAAAAAAATAAAATAAAAAAACTAAAAAGAAAAAAAACTAAAAAAACTAAAAAAAAGTAAAAAAAAAAAAAAAAATGGGGAAAAATACAAAAATTTATTTCCTCATATACCATTTCAAAAACGAATTTATATACAGACCGGGACACCGGGATACAAATGATGACCGGGACACAGGGAATATAAATGACGACCGGGACACAGGGACACAACTACAACGGGGACGCCGGGGGCACAGGGGGATATATAAATGACGACGGGGACACAGGGAATGTTCGATTAGAAATCACCATCAACAAAGCTCAAAGGCAATCATTAGAATCATGAGGTATAACTTAAAAAAAAGGTAAAAAACTAAAACCTAAAAAAAGACCAATTCAAAAACGAATGTATATACAGACCGGGACACCAGAACACAAATTACGACCGGGACACAAGGAATATAAATGACGCCCGGGACCCTCAAAGAGAAATCACAGACTGGGACACCGGGACACAAATGACGACCGGTTGTATATTCGCAAGTTTTACGTAGTTAAAAACATATATATATATATATATATATATATATATATATATATATATATATATATATATATATATATATATATATATATATATATATATATATATATATATATATATATATATATATATATATATATATATATATATATGTTTTTAACTACGTAAAACTTGCGAATATACAACATTCTTTGCTGTCCCATTGTCTGTGCATATAAATAGATTGTCAGGTTTACCGACTCTTGAACATGCAACATATAATGGTCCATGGGAAAACAATCCGTATTCAGATCTATACCTCATAATTCTAATGATTGCCCTTGAGCTTTGTTGATGGTGATTGCTAATCGACCATTCCCTGAGTCGCCATCGTCATTTATATATCCCCCTGTGCACCCCGGCGTCCCCTTTGTAGTTATGTCCCTGTGTCCCGGTCGTCGTCATTTATACTCCCTGTGTCCCGGTGCTTTGTTGATTGCTAATCGAACATTCCTTTTATCCCGGTCGCTTTCTCTTTGAGTGTCGTCATTTATTTAGATTGTCAGGTTTACCGACTCTTGAACATGCAACATATAATTGTCCATGGGAAAAACAATCCATATTCAGATCTATACCTCATGATTCTAATGATTGCCCTTGAGCTTTGTTGATGGTGATTGCTAATTGAACATTCCCTGTGTCCCGGTCGTCATTTATATTCTCAGTATCCCGGTCGTCATTTGTGTCCCAGTGTTCCCCTTTTATTTCTTTTTTATTGGTTTTGACCTTTTTTTAGGTTTTTTAGTTTTTTTCTTTTAGTTTTTTTTAAGTTTTTATCTTTTTAGTTTTTTATTTTTATTTATATTTTTTTAGTTTTCTTTTTCTCCTTTATTTTTCAGTTTTTTTCCTTTTTTTAGTTTTTTTTTCTTTTTTAGTTCTTTTAGTTTTTACCTTTTTTAGTTTTTTTTAGTTTTTTAGATGAAAATTTTTTTTAGTTTTTTTCCTTTTTTTCTTTTTAGTTTTTTATTGGTTTTTACCTTTTTTTTAGCTTTTTTAGTTTTTTTTTGTTTTTTCTTTTTACTTTTTTTTTAGTTTTTATCTTTTTTATTTTTTTTATTTTTATTCTTAATTTTATTAGTTTTCTTTTTCTCTTCTATTTTTCAGTTTTTTCCTTTTTTTTAATTTTTTTTTAGTTGACGTCACCTGATCCACAGATCCACAGATCCACAGATCCACAGACAACTTATTTTTATATATATAGATATATATATATCTATATATATAAAAATAAGTTGTCTGTGTGTGGATCTGTGGATCAGGTGACGTCATGTTTGTCCGCATATGACGTCTGAATTATTTCACACTAATACAAAAGAAGAAAAAAACTAAAAAAGGTAAAAACTACAAAAAAAACTAAAAAGAAAAAAAACTAAAAAAGCTAAAAAACTAAAAAAACTAAAAAAAGGTAAAAATCTAATAACTAAAAAAAAACTGAAAAAAATAAAAAAAGGCAAAAACTACAAAAAAAATAAAAACTAATAAAAAAACTAAAAAAGCTAAAAAACTAAAAAAACTAAAAAAAACTAAAAAAAGGTAAAAAACTAAAAAAAACTAAAAACTAAAAAAGAAAAAAACTAAAAAAAAGGAAAAAACTGAAAAATAAAAGAGAAAAAGAAAACTAAAAAAATATGAATAAATATATATAAAAATAAGTTGTTTGTGGGTTATGTCTGTCTGTCTGTCTGTCGAGTGACGTCGTGTTTGTCCGCATATGACGTCTGAATTATTTCACACTAATACAAAAGAAGAAGAAAAACTAAAAAAGGTAAAAACTACAAAAAAAAACTAAAAAGAAAAAAAACTAAAAAAGCTAAAAAACTAAAAAAAACTAAAAAAAAGGTAAAAAACTAAAAACTAAAAAAAACTGAAAAAACTAAAAAAAGGCAAAAACTAAAAAAAAACTAAAAACTAATAAAAAAACTAAAAAAGCTAAAAAACTAAAAAAACTAAAAAAACTAAAAAAAGGTAAAAAACAAAAAAAAAAAACTAAAAACTAAAAAAGAAAAAACTAAAAAAAAGGAAAAAACTGAAAAATAAGAGAAAAAGAAAACTAAAAAAATATTAATAAATATAAAAAATATAAATATAAATTAGCAATCAACAAAGCACCGAGACACAAATGACGACCGGGACACAGGGAGTATAAATGACGACCAGGACATAAGTAAAAAAAAAAACTAAAAAAAACTAAAAAAATGGTAAAAACTACAAAAAAACTACAAAAAAAACTAAAAAGAAAAAAAAACTAAAAAAGCTAAAAAACTAAAAAAAACTAAAAAAAGGTAAAAATCTAATAACTAAAAAAAAAACTGAAAAAAATAAAAAAAGGCAAAAACTACAAAAAAAATAAAAACTAATAAAAAAACTAAAAAAGCTAAAAAACTAAAAAAACTAAAAAAAACTAAAAAAAGGTAAAAAACTAAAAAAAACTAAAAAAAGGTAAAAAACTAAAAAAAACTAAAAACTAAAAAAGAAAAAAACTAAAAAAAAGGAAAAAACTGAAAAATAAAAGAGAAAAAGAAAACTAAAAAAATATGAATAAATATATATAAAAATAAGTTGTTTGTGGGTTATGTCTGTCTGTCTGTCTGTCGAGTGACGTCGTGTTTGTCCGCATATGACGTCTGAATTATTTCACACTAATACAAAAGAAGAAGAAAAACTAAAAAAGGTAAAAACTACAAAAAAAACTAAAAAGAAAAAAAACTAAAAAAGCTAAAAAACTAAAAAAAACTAAAAAAAGGTAAAAAACTAAAAACTAAAAAAAACTGAAAAAACTAAAAAAAGGCAAAAACTAAAAAAAAAACTAATAAAAAAACTAAAAAAGCTAAAAAACTAAAAAAACTAAAAAAACTAAAAAAAGGTAAAAAACAAAATAAAACTAAAACCTAAAAAAGAAAAAACTAAAAAAAAGGAAAAAACTGAAAAATAAGAGAAAAAGAAAACTAAAAAAATATTAATAAATATAAAAAATATAAATATAAATATAATATAAATTAGCAATCAACAAAGCACCGAGACACAAATGACGACCGGGACACAGGGAGTATAAATGACGACCAGGACATAAGTAAAAAAAAAAAACTAAAAAAACTAAAAAAATGGTAAAAACTACAAAAAAACTAAAAACTAATAAAAAAACTAAAAAATCTAAAAATCTAAATAAACTAAAAAAGAAAAAAAAGAAAAAAGGAAAAAATAAAGGAGAAAAACAAAACTAAAAAACGAATGTATATACAGACCGGGACACCGGGATACAAATGACGACCGGGACACAGGGAATATAAATGACGACCGGGACACAGGGACACAACTACAATGGGGACGCCGGGGGGCACAGGGGGATATAAATGACGACCGGGACACCGGGACACAAGGAATATAAATGACGCCCGGGACACTCAAAGAGAAATCACAGACTGGAACACCGGGACACAAATGACGACCGGGACACAGGGAATATAAATGACGACCGGGACACAGGGACATAACAACAAAGGGGACGCCGGGGTGCACAGGGGGATATATAAATGACGATGGCGACTCAGGGAATGGTCGATTAGCAATCACCATCAACAAAGCTCAAGGGCAATCATTAGAATCATGAGGTATAGATCTGAATACGGATTATTTTCCCATGGACCATTATATGTTGCATGTTCAAGAGTCGGTAAACCTGACAATCTATTTATATGCACAGACAATGGGACAGCAAAGAATGTTGTATATTCGCAAGTTTTACGTAGTTAAAAACATATATATATATATATATATATATATATATATATATATATATATATATATATATATATATATATATATATATATATATATATATATATATATATATATATATATATATATATATATATATATATATATATATATATATATATATATATATATATATATATATATATATATATATATATATATATATATATATATATATATATATCTATATTCACAGGTGGGACATAGGGACACAACTACAATGGCGCGTAACTAATATGGCGCGTAACGACTTACGCGCGCGGGGGGGCTTGGGGGGGGCGCGAACCGCCCCCACCAACTAGGTGTTGGGGTGGCGCGAAGCGCCACCCCAACAGCTAGTATATATAATTATACTAGCTGTTGGGGTGGCGCTTCGCGCCACCCCAACACCTAGTTGGTGGGGGCGCTTCGCGCCCCCCCCAAGCCCCCCCGCGCGCGTAAGTCGTTACGCGCCATAATAGTTACGCGCCATTGTAGTTGTGTCCCTATGTCCCACCTGTGAATATAGATATATATATATATATATATGGTTTTAACTACGTAAAACTTGCGAATATACAACATTCTTTGCTGTCCCATTGTCTTTGCATATAAATAGATTGTCAGGTTATCCCCCTGTTTCCCCCGGTGTCCCCGTTGTAGTTGTGTCCCTGTGTCCCGGTCGTCATTTATATTCCCTGTGTCCCGCGTCCCGGTCATCATTTGTATCCCGGTGTCCCGGTCTGTATATACATTCGTTTTTTAGTTTTGTTTTTCTCCTTTATTTTTTTCCTTTTTTTTTCTTTTTTAGCTTATTTAGATTTTTAGATTTTTTAGTTTTTTTTATTAGTTTTTAGTTTTTATTTCTTTTTAGTTTTTTTGTCCCGGTCGTCATTTATATCCCCCTGTTTCCCCCGGTGTCCCCGTTGTAGTTGTGTCCCTGTGTCCCGGTCGTTATTTATATTCCCTGTGTCCCGGTCGTCATTTGTATCCCGGTGTACCGGTCTGTATATACATTCGTTTTTTAGTTTTGTTTTTCTCCTTTATTTTTTTCCTTTTTTTTCTTTTTTAGTTTATTTAGATTTTTAGATTTTTTAGTTTTTTTATTAGTTTTTAGTTTTTTTTTCTTTTTAGTTTTTTTGTAGTTTTTACCTTCTTTTTAGTTTTGTTAATTTTTTTTTTTACTTGTGTCCTGGTCGTCATTTATACTCCCTGTGTCCCGGTGCTTTGTTGATTGCTAATCGAACATTCCTTTTGTCCTGGTCGCTTTCTCTTTGAGTGTCGTCATTTATTTTTTTCTTTTTTAGTTCTTTTAGTTTTTACCTTTTTTAGTTTTTTTTTAGTTTTTAGTTTTTTTAGTTTTTTACCTTTTTTTAGTTTTTTTAGTTTTTTAGCTTTTTTATTTTTTTTATTAGTTTTTAGTTTTTTTGTAGTTTTTGCCTTTTTTTTTAGTTTTTTGTCCTGGTCGCTTTCTCTTTGAGTGTCGTCATTTATTAGTTTTTTCCTTTTTTTTTTAGTTTTTTATTGGTTTTTACCTTTATTTTAGCTTATTTTTCAGTTTTTTCCTTTTTTTTAGTTTTTTTTTATTTTTTATTTTTTTTAGTTTTTTACCTTTTTTTAGTTTTTTTAGTTTTTTTAGTTTTTTAGCTTTTTTACTTTTTTTATTAGTTTTTAGTTTTTTTTGTAGTTTTTGCCTTTTTTTAGTTTTTTCAGTTTTTTTTTTAGTTTTTTATTGGTTTTTACCTTTATAGTTTTTTTAGTTTTTTAGCTTTTTTATTTTTTTTATTAGTTTTTAGTTTTTTTTTGTAGTTTTTGCCTTTTTTTAGTTTTTTCAGTTTTGACGTCACCTAATCCAGTTTTTTCAGGTGACGTCACCTGACACATCCATCCACACATCCATCCACACATCCACAGACAGACAACTTATTTTTATATATATAGATATATATATATATATATATATATATATATATATATATATATATATATATATATATATATATATATATATATATATATTCACAGGTGGGAAACAGGGACACAACTACAATGGTACGTAACTAATATGGCGCGTAACGACTTGCACGTGCTGCGGGGGGGGCTTGAGGGGGCGCGAAGCTCCCCACCAACTAGGTTATGGGGTGGCGCAAAGCGCCACCCCAAAAGCTAGTATATCTATATATATATAAATAAGTTGTCTGTCTGTCTGTGGATGGATCAGGTGACGTCACCTGAAAAAACTGGATCAGGTGACGTCAAAACTGAAAAAACTAAAAAAAGGCAAAAACTACAAAAAAAACTAAAAACTAATAAAAAAAATAAAAAAGCTAAAAAACTAAAAAAACTAAAAAAAGGCAAAAACTACAAAAAAAACTGAAAACTAATAAAAAAGCTAAAAAACTAAAAAAACTAAAAAAAGGCAAAAACTACAAAAAAAACTAAAAACTAATAAAAAAAATAAAAAAGCTAAAAAACTAAAAAAACTAAAAAAACTAAAAAAAGGTAAAAAACTAAAAAAACTAAAAACTAAAAAAACTAAAAAAAAAGGAAAAAACTGAAAAATAAGCTAAAATAAAGGTAAAAACCAATAAAAAACTAAAAAAAAAACTGAAAAAACTGAAAAAAGGCAAAAACTACAAAAAAAAACTAAAAACTAATAAAAAAAGTAAAAAAGCTAAAAAACTAAAAAAACTAAAAAAACTAAAAAAAGGTAAAAAACTAAAAAAAATAAAAAATAAAAAAAAACTAAAAAAAGGAAAAAACTGAAAAATAAGCTAAAATAAAGGTAAAAACCAATAAAAAACTAAAAAGAAAAAAAGGAAAAAACTAAAAAAAATTTTCATCTAAAAAACTAAAAAAAACTAAAAAAGGTAAAAACTAAAAGAACTAAAAAAGAAAAAAATAAATGACGAAACTCAAAGAGAAAGCGACCAGGACAAAAGGAATGTTCGATTAGCAATCAACAAAGCACCGGGACACAGGGAGTATAAATGACGACCAGGACATAAGTAAAAAAAAAACTATCTATATATATAAAAATAAGTTGTCTGTGGATCTGTGGATCGTGGATCAGGTGACGTCACCTGAAAAAACTGGATCAGGTGACGTCAAAACTGAAAAAACTAAAAAAAGGCAAAAACTACAAAAAAAAACTAAAAACTAATAAAAAAAATAAAAAAGCTAAAAAACTAAAAAAACTAAAAAAAGGCAAAAACTACAAAAAAAACTAAAAACTAATAAAAAAGCTAAAAAACTAAAAAAACTAAAAAAAAGGCAAAAACTACAAAAAAAAACTAAAAACTAATAAAAAAAATTAAAAAGCTAAAAAACTAAAAAAACTAAAAAAACTAAAAAAAGGTAAAAAACTAAAAAAACTAAAAACTAAAAAAAACTAAAAAAAAGGAAAAAACTGAAAAATAAGCTAAAATAAAGGTAAAAACCAATAAAAAACTAAAAAAAAAAACTGAAAAAACTAAAAAAAGGCAAAAACTACAAAAAAACTAAAAACTAATAAAAAAAGTAAAAAAGCTAAAAAACTAAAAAAACTAAAAAAAACTAAAAAAACTAAAAAAAGGTAAAAAACTAAAAAAAATAAAAAATAAAAAAAAATAAAAAAAAAGGAAAAAACTGAAAAATAAGCTAACATAAAGGTAAAAACCAATAAAAAACTAAAAAGAAAAAAAGGAAAAAACTAAAAAAAAATTTCATCTAAAAAACTAAAAAAAACTAAAAAAGGTAAAAACTAAAAGAACTAAAAAAGAAAAAAATAAATGACGACACTCAAAGAGAAAGCGACCAGGACAAAAGGAATGTTCGATTAGCAATCAACAAAGCACCGGGACACAGGGAGTATAAATGACGACCAGGACATAAGTAAAAAAAAAAATTAACAAAACTAAAAAGAAGGTAAAAACTACAAAAAAACTAAAAAGAAAAAAAACTAAAAACTAATAAAAAAACTAAAAAATCTAAAAATCTAAATAAACTAAAAAAGAAAAAAAAAGGAAAAAAATAAAGGAGAAAAACAAAACTAAAAAACGAATGTATATACAGACCGGTACACCGGGATACAAATGACGACCGGGACACAGGGAATATAAATGACGACCGGGACACAGGGACACAACTACAACGGGGACACCGGGGGAAACAGGATATATATATGGGGTGGCGATTTGCGCCACCCCATAACCTAGTTGGTGGGGAGATTCGCGCCCCCTAAGCCCCCCTGCGCGCGCAAGTCGTTACGCGCCATATTAGTTACGCACCATTTTTAGTTGTGTCCCTGTTTCCCACATATATCCTGTTATATATATATATATATATATATATATATATATATATATATATATATATATATATATATATATATATATATATATATATATATATATATATATATATATATTATATTTATATAAATATATATATATATATATATATATGTATATATATATATATACTAGCTGTTGGGGTGGCGCCTCGCGCCACCCCAACACCTAGTTGGTGGGGCGCTTCGCGCCCCCCAAGCCCCCCCGCACGCGTAAGTCGTTACGCGCCATATTAGTTACGCGCCATTGTAGTTGTGTCCCTGTGTCCCACCTGTGAATTGATATATATATATATATATATATATATATATATATATATATATATATATATATATATATATATATATATATATGTTTTTAACTACGTAAAACATGCGAATATACAACATTCTTCGCTGTCCCATTCTCTGTGCATATAAATAGATTGTCAGGTTTACTGACTCTTGAACATGCAACATATAATTGTCCATGGGAAAAACAATCCGTATTCAGATCTATACCTCATTATTCTAATGATGTGTCCCTGTGTCCCGGTCGTCATTTATATTCCCTGTGTCCCGGTCGTCATTTGTGTCCCGGTATCCCAGATTGTTATTTCTCTTTGAGTGTCCCGGTCGTCATTTATATTCCCTGTGTCCCGTTGTCCCGGTCGTCATTTGTGTCCCGGTCTGTAATTTCTATTCGAACAATCCCTGTGTCCCGGTCGTCATTTATATATCCCGCCTGTGCTCCCGGCGTCCCCGTTGTAGTTGTGTCCCTATATCCCGGTCGTCATTTATATTCCCTGTGTCCCGGTCGTAATTTGTGTCCGGGTGTCCCAGTCTGTAATTTCTCTTTGAGGTTCCCGGTCGTCATTTATATTCCCTGTGTCCCGGTCGTCATTTGTGTCCCGGTATGTAATTTCATCAGTTGACAAACATGACGTCAGTCGACAAACAACTTCATGACGCATACAGCTCAATCCTTATAATGACGTCAGTCGACACACAAACATGACGTCACTCGACACACACACACACAGACAACTTATTTTTATATATATAGATATATTTGTGTCCCGGTGTCCCGGTCTGTAATTTCGTCAGTCGACAAACAACTTCATGACGGAATAATCCTCAATCCTTATAATGACGTCAGTCGACAAACATGACATCAGTCGACACACAAACATGACGTCAGTCCACACACACACACAAACAACTTATCTATATATATAAAAATAAGTTGTCTGTGGATGGATGGATGGATGTGTCAGGTGACGTCACCTGAAAAAACTGGATCAGGTGACGTCAAAACTGAAAAAACTAAAAAAAGGCAAAAACTACAAAAAAAAACTAAAAACTAATAAAAAAAATAAAAAAGCTAAAAAACTAAAAAAACTATAAAGGTAAAAACCAATAAAAAACTAAAAAAAAAACTGAAAAAACTAAAAAAAGGCAAAAACTACAAAAAAAACTAAAAACTAATAAAAAAAGTAAAAAAGCTAAAAAACTAAAAAAACTAAAAAAAAACTAAAAAAAGGTAAAAATTAAAAAAAATAAAAAATAAAAAAAAACTAAAAAAAAGGAAAAAACTGAAAAATAAGCTAAAATAAAGGTAAAAACCAATAAAAAACTAAAAAAAAAAAAGGAAAAAACTAATAAATGACGACACTCAAAGAGAAAGCGACCAGGACAAAAGGAATGTTCGATTAGCAATCAACAAAGCACAGGGACACAGGGAGTATAAATGACGACCAGGACATAAGTAAAAAAAAAAACTATCTATATATATAAAAATAAGTTGTCAAACTAAAAAAAGGCAAAAACTACAAAAAAAACTAAAAACTAATAAAAAAGCTAAAAAACTAAAAAAACTAAAAAAAAGGCAAAAACTACAAAAAAAACTAAAAACTAATAAAAAAAATAAAAAAGCTAAAAAACTAAAAAAACTAAAAAAACTAAAAAAAGGTAAAAAACTAAAAAAACTAAAAACTAAAAAAAACTAAAAAAAAGGAAAAAACTGAAAAATAAGCTAAAATAAAGGTAAAAACCAATAAAAAACTAAAAAAAAAACTGAAAAAACTAAAAAAAGGCAAAAACTACAAAAAAACTAAAAACTAATAAAAAAAGTAAAAAAGCTAAAAAACTAAAAAAACTAAAAAAACTAAAAAAACTAAAAAAAGGTAAAAAACTAAAAAAAATAAAAAATAAAAAAAAACTAAAAAAAAAGGAAAAAACTGAAAAATAAGCTAACATAAAGGTAAAAACCAATAAAAACTAAAAAGAAAAAAAGGAAAAAACTAAAAAAAATTTTCATCTAAAAAACTAAAAAAAACTAAAAAAGGTAAAAACTAAAAGAACTAAAAAAGAAAAAAATAAATGACGACACTCAAAGAGAAAGCGACCAGGACAAAAGGAATGTTCGATTAGCAATCAACAAAGCACCGGGACATAGGGAGCATAAATGACGACCAGGACATAAGTAAAAAAAAAATTAACAAAACTAAAAAGAAGGTAAAAACTACAAAAAAACTAAAAAGAAAAAAAAACTAAAAACTAATAAAAAAACTAAAAAATCTAAAAATCTAAATAAACTAAAAAAGAAAAAAAAAGGAAAAAAATAAAGGAGAAAAACAAAACTAAAAAACGAATGTATATACAGACCGGTACACCGGGATACAAATGACGACCGGGACACAGGGAATATAAATGACGACCGGGACACAGGGACACAACTACAACGGGGACACCGGGGGAAACAGGGGGATATAAATGACGACCGGGACAAAAAAACTAAAAAGAAAAAAAAACTAAAAACTAATAAAAAAACTAAAAAATCTAAAAATCTAAATAAGCTAAAAAAGAAAAAAAAAGGAAAAAAATAAAGGAGAAAAACAAAACTAAAAAACGAATGTATATACAGACCGGGACACCGGGATACAAATGACGACCGGGACACAGGGAATATAAATGACGACCGGGACACAGGGACACAACTACAACGGGGACACCGGAGGAAACAGGGGGATGTAAATGACGACCGGGACACCGGGACAGGGAATGGTCGATTAGCAATCACTATCAACAAAGCTCAAGGGCAATCATTAGAATCATGAGGTATAGATCTGAATACAGATTGTTTTCCCATGGACCATTATATGTTGCATGTTCAAGAGTCGGTAAACCTGACAATCTATTTATATGCAAAGACAATGGGACAGCAAAGAATGTTGTATATTCGCAAGTTTTACGTAGTTAAAACCATATATATATATATCTATCTATATTCACAGGTGGGACATAGGGACACAACTACAATGGCGCGTAACTATTATGGCGCGTAACGACTTACGCGCGCGGGGGGGCTTGGGGGGGGGCGCGAAGCGCCCCCACCAACTAGGTGTTGGGGTGGCGCGAAGCGCCACCCCAACAGCTAGTTTTTATATATATATATAGATATAGATTATTGATGCACCAGTATCTGAGCAATTATTAGAAAATAAAATCAATGAAAATTACAATTCAATAGAAGTTTCAACAACAAGAATAGATTGCGATGTCATAGTTAAACTCTGGAGTTGAACTTAGTCTTAGTTAAAATTGCCGAAGGGAACGCCCCTCTCTGAGTTACTGGCTAATATTTATGTAGAACATATTGAAAATTGGGAGTTAAATTTGCATTTCTTGAAACATATCTTTTTGGGAAGTATTGTGGATGAAGTAATTTCAATTTGGAATTACGGGGAAAATGAACTCAGGATCTTTCTTAGATGACCTCAATTCATGTGATAAAAATTTACAATTTACCTAAGGAATTGAAATTGCAAATAAAATTTCATTCCTTGATGTGTTAATTATTCGTAGCATAGATAAACTCAATTTTACTTTTTACAGAAAATAAACACAAAACAATAGATATTTGCACTTTAAATCAAACCACCCACCACAAGTTTAAAGAACTATCGTAATCTCTCTTGTCGATCGTGCCCTAATCATTCATTCTGATTCCCACATCACAGCTGAAATAAACTTTATCAGGTACATACATTTTGGAAATGGGTACCCTATCTGATTTATCAATAATACATTTAAACCGTAGACTGAAAAGACACTCCCGTAAAATCAATGGTAGTATACCATGCGAAAATCTTAATAAGCCCTCGAAGATAATTCACCTCCCATACATCCCAAAAATCACTACAAATCTTAAAAATTTTTCACATAAGATAATATGTATGTAGTTTTTACCGATAATTTAAAAATCACAAATTTCCTACATTCTGGTCAAGATAAAAACACAGTTACTCGCAAAAAGGGGTCTATCAATTACCATGCGACTGTGGCAAATACTATGTAAGTAGAACTCCCCAAAATTCAGAGAAACCCCTGCAACAGCACAGAGATGATATCAACAAAGCTCTAAATTCTAATACTGCTAATGTTTATTTTTATTCGGCTTTAAGCAGATATGTTTTTAAAAATCCTAGCCACAAAATACTTTTTGAAGAACCTGCGCCTATTAGCAATGACCTGGGCATAGAGCAGGTAGTTCGAGAAGCAATTGAATCAGGCTTAAGATTAATAATCATATTTCCTTATATAGGGACTTAGGGAATTATTCAATAAATGCTCTTTACTCAAATTTAATTAAAATTGATCTTACAAAATATAGAAAAAAAAACAGTAGACATTAACACACAACCATTTGCAAAAAGACCTTTGAGGTTAGCTGCCTAAAAGGCGAGATTAGCAATAAAAATGTGTTTTTAATTGTTCTTCTTCTTTTTCAATGAGTTGCCTAGTTTCACCTCCCTTTTTTGATCAGTCCAGGTTGAACTTTCGCAGAAGTAAGGATACAGGGACTGTTTTAAAAACCTTCTATTTTAGTTTTATTGGTTGTATGTTGTTGTAAGTCTTTTTTATTTTATATATTCATGTTTTGCTGAGGACAGCCCTTGGACATAGAGCCGAAATATTCATTCAAATTAGAATTTCAATGTCTTACGGAAAGTATTGCCCATTGTTCATCTTGTTTTTGATGTTTTTAATGGAAAGGCAGTGTGATCTTCGTCACTATTTAAGCATAGCATACCTGATGTGAGGCAGCGCAACACTGTTGTAAAAACTGGCAATGTCAAAACAGTTGAAATGTCGTTTCTCCTGGGAGAGTGGAGCAGATTTGGCAAATATTTGTTGAGAAATCTCGAAGACCAGAAGAGTGCGAGAGTAGCAAATTGATGTGCCGACAAAGAGGCCTCAGTATGAGATACAGTTAAGTGTCTTACTAACGGAGATGCCGAGAAATGTAATCTCTGATGGGACACCAAGGTATGTAGTTGTTGATCATCAGAGTTAAAAAAAAAGAATAGACTTAGACTTTTGAATGAAATTCGAGGCCAAGATCACGGCATTCATCAGATAGAAGGAAAAACATTCTTGAAACACACTCGAAGATTGACTTAAGTTGTAATCTGAAAAAAAATCTTTACTCTATTTACGAGACCTTATTTACGAGAGTCCAATGACTAAAATGATATAACATTCGCGGTTGCAGGTTTCAAACCAATTAAGTGTTTCGGGCTATTTTGGACCCCATAAACAAACTGATGAAGAGAAGGAATAAGTGGATTAAATACAAAGAGCAAATCGCTTTTTGCTATGTCAACACTAGCACATATAATTTAAAACTGCTTGAACTTAAACACTATTAATAAATTTTTGATACCATCCCATATACAGTAATCTCTCTGATGGAATGAAAAATTATCCGTGACGTAGAGAAAAACATAACGTCCACTACAATTATTAACCTGGAAACTTGCTGTACTTATAATTTACTCTCGAATCAAAGCCAGGGATCTATGAAAAGAAAACAAATATGCAGGCTACTGTCTCGAATGAAAGGCTACTTCTAAATAAGAAAAAAGGTCTCAACGGGGCGACTTTTATAGAAAATTACCCGAAACATTTTCCTCCCAGTTTCCTGTCAATTCCAGGGGAAGTTTCCACCACCTACAAAATGATTTTTGATTGGACGAAACGGTGTTAGAATGCCACTTATCACAAAATCCAAGAAAATGTCTACGCATTGAGACAAAAAACCATAAGCTCTCGTATAGAAGGATACAGTTTTATCGTAGGTCACTTCTTTCCTGCAAGTGGTAGAGAGACAAGATGCTAGATTCGGATGTATAGAGTGAAACAAGTGTGAAATCCATATCAGGAAGTAAGTGTTTTATTCCAGGGGAAAGTTCTGTGAAAAGCTAGCTGGTCAGTAAAGAGTCTAGAAGCCTTTAGACCTAAGAAAGCCTGAAAAGGTTTTATATTAGCTTTAATTTGGTGTTTATAAGTTTATATCCGCTGTTGCACCAAAAGCTTTACCCGTAAAAAATGATTTGCATACCTATGTGTAGCAGGATACAAAATAAAAAGCTAGCTGTGTAGTAAAGTCTTAAAGCCGCTAGCTCTATGGAGGTTAGAAAAAGTTTTAATTAGCTTTAAGTTGTTGTTTAAAATTAAACAAGTTTATATCCACCGCTTCACCAAAAGCTTTATCCATAAATAATCATTTTCATCTCTATATGTAGTAGCACACACGCTTTGACAAATTTGTCAGAGAGCATCTATCTTGGGTCAGGAAGGGAAGGGGGTCTCTGCAGCTGCTGCAATTCTTATCCTCTTCCAATTTGGAGAAAACCAGGTAATGGCTCCAGATAGGTCTTGGTCGTTGTTAGTAAGGTTGCGTTAGCCAACAGAAAACCTCTTCCAACAAAGAATTGGTAGGCAGGTTGATTATTTCTTCGTTTGGCATCCGTCGGGTCCTAAGCAGTCAGGTCCGAATTTTGTAATGTCTGATGTCGTATTTTTGGAAGCCTAGGTTTCTGACTTACAAATGGTACCATAAAAACCAAATTTTATCCCATATATTTTTCGATGTGAAAGTAAAAATGTTTGAGAACTATAATTTATTCAAGAAATAGTCAACGAGTATGAGAAAACAAAAGAAATTTGAATCTCCATTTTATCTCCCCCCTCCCCATTTTTCAATGTTATATGCTACTTGGTATTTGTACATATCACCCAAATAACATTCTGTGTAGAAAAATTTCCTTTGTATGTAAAATAATTTAAATAAAGAAGTTAGATCTCAAACTCAACGTACTTTTTGCGATATAAGGAGAACACAACTCTCAATATACGCTTTTCTAATAATATTTATATCCGCAGTTTCGTGGGGTATGATTATCTGCTCCCTTTGATTTGCACCAGCATTGGCAGCTGAAGTATGATAGCCTGTCATCAATTTTCATATTTTTCCATGAATTTTCCACTTTTATATGCGTAGTGAAGCATCCGAAGACAGTTCCGTTATGAAACCCAAGGGCAGGAGAGGCAAGAGAGGTCGATGAGGAGAGTGACTTTTTTAAAATTTATTACAGAATAATTTTAAAAATTTCACAAGAAGTGCAAACCCATGTGATATTTTGCAGAAATACAGGCTTTTCGGACAAGAAAGTATTTTTTTTTTTCACCTCTGACTCTCCCTCCCAATCCGACAATATTTGCAAGCGTGGCTATCCTCCACCCTAAAAAAAAAATGCTTTCAAGGGGCATCTTTGGTACAACCTGAATGGTTTAAAACCAATTAAAGCTAGAGGCCAAGTTTGGAATGTACTCACGTGTGTAAATTCAATAGCTTTTTGGCCACAAGAAGTGGTAAGAACTTTTAGATAACTTTACATAAAAGCCTATCGAAGGTTTTGAATTGAAGATGGCAGTGAAGGACAAAACACGGTAGCTTCAAAGCAGGTATCTGATTTTACGCATTAAATATTTCATCCTTTGGTAAACCGGAAAAAAATTGTCATTGGTTTTTATTAATTCTATCATACCGTTATATACACTTCTCTATCAATTATTGAACAATAAACTTGAAGATAATACACAGGGGCATATCTCCAGCATTTTCATTGGGGGGGGGGAGGAGTGTCTCCACCCGAAGAGTCAAGGGGCATGGGGTTTATACTATTTTTTCTCAAGCTTATTGAGGCAAACTACTCCCCCCCCTGGCCTCCACCCCAAAATGATGACACTGATAATATATTCATTTAAATATAACGTTTACCGAACCATAGTTAGCTGTGTACATATATTTGATATGAAACACAAATTTGAACGAAAAATCAATCAACAAACTAAACTTAGGGAATTCCGATTTTGAACTCGACGTGAAAGACATAATTCTTAAGCAAAAATATTGAGGATTAAGAATAACCTGGCTAAAAAAAATTGAATCAACGTAGTCATGCAACCTTATGTGGTAGTGAGCGGTGAGGAGAGAGTGACTTTTATCAAAAATAAATAAAGCACTAAAGATAGGAATTTAAGGAATAAAATAAAAATAAAAATAATTTGTTTTTGATGCTAATTCAAATATGTGAAGTCCGTTAAGTTGGAAATTGTTCAGAAAAAGCGATAGCATAGTAAAATTCAGACAAGTCATTCATTTATCAACATTTTGGCATATTATCACAACAGCCATTAAGAGGGATATCAGTGAATATTTCTCTGAGGGAGGACCTGAAGCCATTTGCAACTAAGATAGCGAAAACTTTTATATAATACAGGAGAATTGAAGTGGATGCATTTTTGGATCCCACTGTGATATATATGTAGCCTTACAGACCCGAGCAAGTTTTTTTTTCTATATTGAGCATTAAAAGAAAAGGATTTGCGAAGGTTGAAATTAAAAGCTGTTTTTAAAAACAGTTTTCTGACATTTACATACAAATTTTATGACGATTTCACTCCAAAGAAGATATAATGTTTAGTTATTCATTGAGGACTAAATCTCACTTCAAGGGTTTGTGATTATGGCAACTAAAAGCTTTATAATGACATTTCTCTTTCGTGTGCTTCTTCCCTCCTCAATGCTAACATATTTTCCATAGAACAAACTTTTCCTGAAAAAAACTAAATCAAATTAAGTGAATATTGAACATAGTTAAAAACAATTTTAGTAGATCCCCTTTGTTACAAAACCTATCAATGAGAAAGCTCTTTGGGAGAGCTTTGGGGAAACAACAAATTTTTTTCAACTGAAACTAAGGTGTAACATGAAAACTTAAAACGAACAGAAATTATTACGTATATGAGGGGGTTGTTTTTAAAGACTAATTAAAGTTGCTTTTAGAAACCTCTATTTAAACAAACATAGGGTTTCAGGTGTTGCTCTTAGAGTATTGGGGCAGGACTCAAACTTTAGCGTAAAGAGCGAGGTGTTGAGGAGGAGAAGCCCTCTCATGTAAGTAATAATTTCTGATCGCTTTAATGTTGCTCCTTACTTTCAGCTGAAAAAACTTGTTTTTTTACTTAATTTTTGATCGTTTTTAAATAATTGTAGAAAATTCGGCTACATCTCCACGAAAAGATCCCTCCTCCCCACGAATTATTCTCTAGACAATTCGATCCTGGTGAAAATTTAACCCGAACACCCTTAACATCTCCCGCATTTCGTATAGAAATTCTGGCAAATTCCCCACTGTAGAACTTCTCTGAGTATTCACCCATGAAAACTTCCGTCCCAATGGAAAATTATCCCCGTGGAAAAATTCACTAGCAGAAAATTCCCACCCCCCAAAAGTGTATGGATACCTCCCAATAACAAATGTTGTACGTGAACAATGGACAAATTTTGTAACTTAACGACCCTTACCCAGGGTCTGTGGGGGTCATAATATCTCCAAAGGAATAGTTATTCGGCCTTTGAGCTATGCTGAACGAAGCCTCTATCTCAAAATTTTTATCGAACGATTTTGATAAAAAAAAAGGGTGTGGGAGGGGGCCTCCAATTTTTTGGCTACTTAAAAGGGCACTAGAACTTTTTAATTTCTGTTCAAATGAGCCTTCTCCCAATATTCTAGGACCACTGGGTCGATGCTCATCATCATCCTTGGGAAAAAAGGAAAAACAACACAAAAACAAACAAACACTCATCCGTGATCTTTCTTCGGGCAAAAAATACAAAATTCCATATTTTTGCAGATAGGAGTTTGAGACCTTTATAATCAGGTTTCCTGATACACTAAATCGGAAGGTGTGATTTTCATTAAGGTTCTATGACTTTTAGGGGGTGTTTTCCCCTTTTTTGAAAATCACGCAAGTTCTCTCGTTTGATGGAACTGATTGAAACTTATATATTTTAAATCAGCATAAAAGGCCGATTCCGATTATATATCTATTGGTATCAAAATTCTGTTTTTAGAGTTTCGATGACTATTGAGCCGTGTCGCTCCTTGCACTCTTTGTGTGTATTCCAGAGCTAGAGAAATTCCATAACTTCAAAGCTTACTTCACTGGATTCTAACATGATATTCCTGGACTTAGCCTTGTTGCATTTTTTAGAAAACTAAACTTAGAATTAGATAACATAGACCTCTAAGACGAAGCAATAGTCTTTGAATATGCTTTGTCTATAAGGCCTGTAAGTGTAAGCCAATCAAGGAAAGCAGAATTTATTGGTCGAGCTTCAAGTGTCACGTCTTCAGAATACACATCTACAAAATACAGCAAATCTTCAAAATGCTTTTGCTTCTATTAAGCTGTATCTGTCCTTGTCTGCATGCCCTATTCGGTACAGCCTTATCAGAAAAAACATTATGTCACATATTCCGGCATCACTAACCGATGCAGCTCAAAATTAGTTTCTAATTTAATGGGTCACCTCACCAAGATACTTATGAACAGCATTTCACAGCTGATTGGAGGAAGGAAATATAAGCAGGATCGAAAAGTCATAATTTACGCGCCAAGATTCTCTCTTCATCAATACATAAATGAAGTCCCTATTGTCTCCTCCTCCCAAACACTCCGAAAGTCTTAGCTCGATTTCGATTTCGCGTTCCTAAGATGTTGAACACATATCATTTTATTTTCATTGATACATAATTTATTTCAGTTTAACGACTTCTCTACCCCTATCCCCTAGTCGAAATTCACTGTTGACATGGTCACCTAGCATCTTGCTAGTACTCTCCACTCATCTAGAACTGTCTATTTCACCTTCCAATGACCCATTTCCGTTCTCACAATAATGCAGGTGCAGTATTTTGATAACACAGATGGACATAAATTCGTCTGATATAGCTTTATCTTTTCTCTCTAAACATAATTTGACATCCGCTTGCCATGCACTGAACATTTTCTGAAAGTTTTCACTTAATAAACTAAGGGATTTCTTAAATATTAAAGCTAGCTATTTTTACAACCTGGAAGCAAATAGTGTCTCTTCGCCTATCTCACTACATAACCACGCCTAAATTGTAAGTCCCGCTGAAGCTTACAGTGCAAAAAAGGTTACTTTGATCTAGCGTGAAGACAAAACTGTTTAACCCCTCCTTGCTTCTCTAGCGCTTTGTTTAAATTCCCAACGCTCACGCCAACCCTCTCCTTTTTCTTTTCTAACAGTATCCAAAAGCTTCAACTCCATCACCAAAACCACTCGCAAGATATTGCAGACATACTATGTCGATGACCCAGATGCATATAGCACCTTTCGATTTACCTCTGCCACCAAGTAGAAAATTGAAAATACACCCCCTCCCAATACCCCCTTAAAGTTTCAGCTCAATCCAATGGTGGACTTTGACGGCAGTCCATTGTGGTGGATTTGCCTAAAAAGTTTGGTTTGTTGATTTAATGGAGAATCGGTGAGACCATTGACTGACTTTGAGGACTTGGACTAGCTCTGTAGTGGGGGCTCTCAGAGGAGTGGGAGCATGCAAAGCTTGTGAAGGTAGCCAAGTCAATGGAATTACTTTGACGTCCCTGTTGAGACAAACCCAACACTGAGGTTTCTTCCTTTTCTATTATTAACTTATAGGTATACAACAAAGTACTTCTTACGGTAATAAAGAGCCAAGTTGATGCTTGAAACGAGCACAAAGCATTGCCTCAAAGATTAAGGAAAATAGTTCTGCAAAGTAGATCAAATAAACTGATTCGGGGTATTTGCCAATATATACAGAATTCTAAACAAAACTAGCTGTGTACTGGAAACACAAAACTTTTTACCGAAAACATTAAATGCTACTTCATAAGGATCTATACAGACCATTAAATCGGCCACCTTTAGTACCTTTCTAGAAAAAAAATTAACAAGCTCAGTTTTCAGTAAAGCGCTAGTTTTAAACTTCTACAGATATTGGAAGATATCGCGAGCCAGTGAGCTAGTTTTTTAGATAAATCTTATATAATCTACAAAGCAAAAACTTTGTTCGATTTAAATTCTAACATAGCATTTTACTTCTGTAAGAAAAACTTCGCTTTTTTTCATTATTTTTTATTCGTTTTTTTTTTTGTTAAATCTGCACAATAAACTAACTTTGTTTAACTTAGGTCATAAAACTAAATAAGTCAACATTATTTTTTCAAAGGAAATTAAATATTGGATTTACTTCGTATACATCTCTTACAAATTCTTGCACAAGATGAGTGTAAGTTTTACTATATAAGTAAAGAGTTTGAGGGATAAGCTGTCATCGGTATCTTTGAGAATTACCACGTAAGAAATCCAATTCTTTCATAAGAAAATACAAACTTCTTCAAAGTACGTTTTTTTTCACTTCCTAAGGGAGGTAGGAAAGAGAGAATTCGAAAGAAAGATTTTAAACTTTCAACCTAAGATATTCGACCACGGAGATTACATCAGTATCTTTGTTTTGCTTCCCAGCCTTCCCACTTTAAAAAGGACGGCAAAAACAGGTCCTATGGTACCTAACGAAGGAGATATTAAAACGAATTCAAAAGAGGCAGAACCTTTTAACTGAGTAGTTAAACATCTCTCTACGATCTTGCGGTAGCCTGCTAGCCCTAGGAAAAAAAAACAATCAAATTGAACTAACTATATAATTCTAAAAAAATAAAGCAACCGTTTTTATATACAGTTTATTACCACGATCAGTTTGTCGGTCTTTATCAGAATTACAGGTGTTTCAAGAAAAGGCGCGAAAATTCTTTTTTAGAGTTTTAGATCATAAAAATGGGTTGATTATCTTAAAATTTCCTTTCTCTGGCATTTTAACCCTCTCAGGCCAAGAAATGATATTTTGCGGCACAAAATGGCAGGAAATGCCACTTTGCTCTGGCATGATGTCTTTTTTTAATTAACAAGGGCGCTAGATATTCCGATTTCTTTTCAACGATTTCTTTCTCAACATTCTACGACCACTAGTTCAGAACGATTTCCCTTGGGATGGAAAAAATGGGAAAGAGGGAGATATACAAGAGCTTTCAATGTGAATAAGTAATTTTTCTTGTTTTTCAATATGGAGGACTGCAGTTTTCCTTTTTATAGTTGTTTGGCACGGGATTTCCAAGGGTGCACTTTTTATTTCGCTTCGACAGCATTTCAAGGTGTTTCATTTTTCAAGTTCTGCTTTCGAAATTTCCAAAAAATTGCACTCGAAACTTTCACTATTAAGATTAATCGAAATTTTGATTACCATATTTGAATCAGCTTCTAATGGAAAAATCTCTACCTAGATAGTTTGTTTTCTTCAACCCGTTTTTTAACAGTTGGTTTCTATTAGCCGTGGTTCGCTCTTTACTAGGTTGTGGCCAACACCGCAACCATAAAAAATTGGAAATTGCAGAATTTTTCACCCATACCTCAGCTGATGTGAGGTTTCATGTCAGCCATGGAGGCATATTTATTGAGCATTTCAACTATTTTAAACTAAATATCGATCTCAAACTTTAAGGCAAATGTTTTAGGGGGATGGTAGCAAAAATGGTACTCTAGAGGGGCTGGTTTTCCTCCAATAAAGCTTAACTCTTAAAAAGTCACTAGAAGTTTCAATTTTCAATCGAATGAGGCCCTCCTGAGATTCGACGACCACTCCTCACACCAAGTAGCCGAAAAAAAAAAACAAGCAAAAAAACAAAAGTGAAGGTAGATGAAAGTCCCTTCGCTCTTCACTTAGGCAGCATTGCTGTACTATCTGCATTTTACAAAAAAATTTCAACTAAAATGTTATTTAAGGTTATAATTTCTTACCCTCGTCAGAGCACTATAAAGAGTTTCCAGCAGTAAATTTGAGAGAATACCACAAGTTTTGTACTAAATCAATGATTTCTTTTACATATTTCTCGTTCAACCTTGCCTTTATTCTGCTTATTTGTATTTCTAAAGAACGCTTTAGAGCAAATGTTTCACCATTATATCTTTCTAAAAAGGAGCCTAATAGGTATTCCTAGGGCAACAATATTCCCTAATGAACAGCCCTGCTGAGCAATTGTGGAACCATTAATCTTATTACGTGTTATAAAGATATAATGGAACTTACTGCTGCAATAAGCACTATTTGTAGTCAGGTGAAAAAGATTAATTAGCTTCTTACGTTAAGAGTGAAAAATCAGAAATGACCTAAACGACCTATGTTTTTAAATGATGAGCCCTGGAAAAAAAAAGAGAAGATACGACAGTTATGCTACCCACGCTACAATGCCTTATTCTGAGGTTTTCTGGATGGGGAATATTAAACCGGTAGTAAAAACAAAGAGAGAAAAGATCTCAAGGTGAAGAACAAAACTAACGACACTAAGGCAAGTAGAAAGAAAAAACAAACTAAACAACGTGGAAAAAATGTCAACAAGGGCGCTAGATATTCCAATTTCTTTTCAACTCTTATTTCTTTTCAACGATTTTTTTGTTCAACAGTTTCAACTGTATAAAACAAGGCGTCTTCAGCACCAAATGTAGAAGAAACTAAATGAAAGAAATAAAGATAAAATCAAAAATAATTTATAAAACCTAAAATTAAAATAAATAAAATGTAAAACTAAGAAAAAATATCTTTTTGATGATAGAAACGTGAGATAAAAATCACAAGCGTTTTTTTTTGTTTTTTTTTTTAGAGCACATTACTTAGGTTTCCTTGGCAGTGTCCAGAAGTTTTGCATCCAAGCAATTATATTTGATCCGAGTATAAGTTTTAAATACAGTTTTAAAATACAATTTAATTTCTTCTATTATCCATAGTGTTAATAAAGCCTAAAATGCCATTAGCTTATATAAAACCATCGGCAATGTAAAAAATCATTTGAATAATTTTTTAAACAAATAAAATTAAGTTTTTAAATATAATTGTTTTTTTAAACAAACTACCGTACTTACAATGAAGTTGTGTTAATAACACAGCTTTTTCGTTTTCTAGCTTTAGAATTAAAAATAAAATCAATTTTTTTCTGTTGACACAAGTAAGATCTTGTGGAATTTATAATCTAAAGATGAAATGGATAGTATTTAAAAGGCATTACCAGTCAATAGATTAATTTCCCTTAAAAACACCCTTTAATATTATATCCCTGAATCCTCATTTACCATTCATGAATGTCTTTTCATACTGGAGCTCCTTTTTAATACTAGGAGCTAATAGCCCAAAGTTAAGCAGAAATTATTGGCTATAGAATAATAAATATTTATTTTGGGGGCTAGACGTATTCCCCCGGAACATTCCCCAACGGAAAATTCTTCCCGTGCGAAATTCCGCCCGAATAATCTCCCCAAGGGCATTTCCATTCCGCTTACATGCAAGGCTTAGTGGCCAAAGGGAAAACACGACAAAAACATCACGTTTTTTTTAATATTCTATCTATATTCTAAAATATGGGCAGGATATATGATTTAGAATATCCTATGGTGTTCATTTAGACGTTTTTCTTTTAATTCTTTTTTTCCTATTTTTTAGGGGGGGGGGCATTATAGCAGGGTAAGATAAAGGTTAAAAACGATGACTTAAAAATATGAAATTAGCGGGAACTATAAAGGTGTTGCCCTATGATGAGGTGCACCGAGATAACAGGCTGCGGGCGAAGAAATGCAAGTAATTACTTCACTTGGACTTGGTCCGGTACCAACAATTATAGTGCATGATAATAGTTCACCCTTTGCGACCGTGAACGCCTCCGTTGGGCATGCATCTGATGGTTTTCCTGTTTTCATGGATAGCTTCATTTGATTTCCAAACTTTTAGTGGAATTGTCTCAAATTTTAATTTGATCAACTTTTTGGTAAAAATATCTAACTGTAAGGATGGCAATATTTAGGAATAAGAAAGTCGAAAGGGGCTAAAATAAAGTTCAAAGGACTTTATAAAGTTGGAAGGAAATAAGAAAGTAAGTAAGGAAGCAAGTGCTTTAAAGGGCAAATTTTCTTTTTTTAACTTTAATTTATTTTAAATTATGCGTATTCAAACTCCAAATCAGAACCAAGCAAATTCAAAATTGACAAAGTCCTTGACAAACCATCGAAAACGAAATTCCTGGTAGCACTTTCCGATCCCCCCCCCCCATGAAACTTCCTGGTGAGGCTCATGATTCCTCACTCACAGAAAGCCTCAAAACCTAGAAAAACTATCCATCAGTCAGAATCCAGTGCAAAAGCTGTGTCGTTTACCAGGATATAATTTCCTCGAGGGGTGTCACTCATCATAGTCACCCTGAAGTGCTATTTGCAGTCACGGTTCCGGTTAGGTAAACTCATGAAAGGTCCACCCTGACGCCACTACGAAGCCAGGTAAGCAGGATCTTCTTTTCAGGATAGGGACGGAGGAAAGAGCTTATGACAGAGTAGAGACCCCAACTCATCTCACTGCACTACAACAGCTCCAAACTCTTACACTCAGCCTATCCTCATCATATATATATATATATATATATATATATATATATATATATATATATATATATATATATATATATATATATATATATATGATGAGGATAGGCTGAGTGTAAGAGTTTGGAGCTGTTGTAGTGCAGTGAGATGAGTTGGGGTCTCTGCCCCCCAACTAATCATATATATATATATATATATATATATATATATATATATATATATATATATATATATATATATATATATATATATATATATATATATATATATATATACATATATATATAAATTTTTTAAGCGAATAGCTGTGTAGGTGAGGAAATTGGGAGAAATTAGTACCCTGGGATCTTATGGTCTAAAAAACGAACTAGATAGGTCACAAGTCTTAGAAAATTCGTTTAGACCCTTATTTTTGAGAGAAGATATTCATGTGAGTGACTTCACATTTATACGTTTTATAATTTATATCATTTTACCCTCGGAGTGGTGCGTACCGTTTTTATTATCTATAAAGTATGCAAAATTAAGCAAGATAACAAATGAATCTGAACAGCTATAGAAAAAGGCATGGAACAAGACATAGCGACACTCCCATTGAATACTAGAAAAAACGTTGCACAACGAAATTTGTTGTTAGATGACAAAACAAAATTATAATAGAGTGAAGGAATTTATTATTTTAGCATGAGTGAGTCTGTAAGGGATAAATAAGAAGGAGAAAATTGAATTTGCCCCAGAATAACTTAATTCAATTGGAATTTCTGATTTTCCACCTTAGAATGAAGAAACATATTATATTAGCGTATGCAATGATACAGAGGAAAAGGGAAATGAATTCACTCATGATTTTCCTAACCACGCTGGAATGGAATGAAGTTATTTTAGTGTCTGTAAAGGGTAAACAGGAATAAAAACTGAATTCATGCCAGAAGAAAAAATCTGAATTACTTCACATTTGTGCACGTTCAAAGAGCAAAAATTACATCATTTTTTCTCCATGGGTGGTCGTTTCGTCATTAGTATTGTATCTATCACACATTCAAAATTACAAAAGATGAAAAAAACTCTGAACAGCTAAAGAAAAGGGCATGGAACAAGAAACAATAAAAATCACATTGCATTGAAAATGAAAATATCGTTCAACGAAATCTACAGTTAGAAGATAAAGTAAAATTTCAATGAAATAAAGGAACGTGTTAGTTTAGAGTGTATGGGTCTGTGAAGGCTATACAGGAAGAAGGGTCGTATTCCCCCTAGAGTGGTCATGTCGTTTTTAGTGCTTATGGTACTTACAAAATTCCACACGATGAAAAATGAAACTATACAGCTAAAGAAAAGGGTATGGAACAAGAAACTGCAAAAATTACAATGAATTACAAACGAAAATGTAACTTTTAAAGACTGACACGATAATCATGCTATTAACCAGTTTAGATATTTCAGAAATTACAGTGGAATAAGGAATGTGTACTTCTAGCGTGTCTTTAAAGGATAAACAGGAAGAAGAAATTTAAATTTATGCCAAAATTTCTTAATTCAACTGAAAATGCTCATTTGTCGCCCCGTGACTTAAAACTAAATAATTTAACGATAATTATGCATATGCGTAATTTAGATACTTCAGAGGGTATAGGCATTAGAATATTCCTTCTTGTTACTGAGTTATGCAACAGCACTATAAAACAGAAATATAGCGATTGGGGAAAAGCTGGGTTTTAAGATGACTTAAAACTAATAATAACGTGATGATTATGCTAATGCATTTATGATAATCAAATATATACAGGCCTTCTGCGTGCCAAGTGACGGGGCCCGTGCGAAGCCCCTGAAATTCCAAATATCGACAATCCTTTACTAAGAGAATTATGGATGACTCATAATACGTGTGTGGAGAAATATTCGTACCTTCTCGTTTCGGATTTTTCCTTTTACGTCCCATTGTACATTAAAATTGTACTAATATCCAAATATTAATACGTATTACTAAATATCCAACAGTTCTTGAAATAATGTTTTGAGCATTGAATGAGTATCCAAAAGTTCATGAAATAATATTTTCACATAAATCCACACAGAGGTCTTAAATGCGTCTTACTCTGACGAGAGCATTGAATGAACTGATATCCTGTATGTCTTGTACCATCCAGAATAACTGATACGTCATATTCACTAATTGATAATATTTTTTCACCTGAAAGTGCTGTTAGTACATATGTCATTCCTGATGATTCATTAATCTGTTTACTGCATATTTATGGCTGATTTTTTGCGATATTTCCCGTATAATGAAAAGAAGTCAACAAAGCGAAGAGTCTTTGGGGAAAAATTTTTGTTAAAATTAAAAGAAGCACTCGGTGATGTAGGGTGGAGTTCAGTAACTGATGAAATGGATCCGGATCAATCCTTAGATAAATTTTATAATATACTGACTGAGAAGCTTGCTAAATTTTGCCCGTAGAGAAATCTGAAAGGAAAGAGGCATACACCAAGAAAACCATGGGTAAATGCATCACTTTTGAGGTATATTAATGAAGAAAATCGCTTATATAAGATTAAAATGAAGTATCCCACTGAAATAAATATAATACGTTTTAAAAACTATAAGAATCTGTTAGTAAGGATTCTTAGAGAAAATGAAAGAGTGTATTGTGAAAATTCATTTAAAAATTCTGATTCTCCTCGAAAAACTTGGAATTTAATTAAGGATAAAATTGGAAAAAATAAAAAGTTATCACATCCTGAGATATTAATTAATATAAATGGTATAGAAGTTAGAGAACCGCAAGATGTTGCTAATATGTTTAGGGATTATTTTGCTGGTGTTGGTCAAGCAATTGTTTCAGCAGGCATAGATTTGTCCCCTTACAGGTCGCATAAAGAATACTTACCCCCCAATGAATGTACGAGCATATTCCTGGTCCCTGTTAGTTTTGATGAATTCCATAAGATTATCAAAATATAAAAAACGGTAATTCAGTGGAACATGATGAATTATCAGCAAATTTGTTAAAGAGTATTGCCGGAGTTATTTTTCAACCACTTATCCACATTTTCAATTTGAGTATCAATTCAGGTATATTTCCTAGTAGATGGAAAATTGCCCGAGTAATTCCGTTGTATAAACAAGGCGATAAATCTGATGTAAGTAATTATCGTCCAATTGCAATTTTATCGCCATTATCTGAAGTGTTTGAAAAAATTTTTAAAGAAAAGATTTCTAGCTATTTAGATAAAATAAATTTCTTTACCAAATATCAATTTGGATTTAGGGCAAACCGTTCGACAGAGCAAGTAGTTGCAGCTCTTTTTTTAGAAATAAATGATTGTCTGGATGATGATTTCCATGTGGCTACTGTTTTCTATGATATAAAAAAAGCATTTGACACTTTAAATCATGAAATTCTTCTTGACAAATTGATAAATTCCGGCATAAGAGGGACAGGATTGCAAATTATTAAATCATACCTATGCGGACGCAAAATCACAGTAAATATCGGTGGAAAAATGACTAATTTAAAAAGTCTTATTGATATTGGTGTCCCCCAAGGCTCAGTATTAGGTCCACTTTTATTTTTGATCTATATTAATGATCTTCCCCGAGGTTTGCATGAGAATATTAGCCATGCAGTTCTATTTGCAGATGATACAGCTATTACATTTAAAGCTAGGGATTCATCGACATTGATCGAAAATCTGATTGTAAGTGTTACCTCAGTTAATCGATGGTTTGTTTCTAATAATCTAGTACCGAATTTTAAGAAAACTAATTTTATGGTTTTTGGTCGTTCAAAACGTTCCACTCGAGAGATTTCTTGTCAGGAGCTACAGGTTGGTGATAAAAAAATTTTTAGGGTCCAATCATATCGTTATTTAGGAGTTTTTCTCGATCCCCTATTGTCATTTCATAATCATATTGAGTATTTAAGATTAAAACTTGCTCAAAATATTCGGTCGATGTACCGTTTGAAGAATGTTTTTCTTTTTACCGTTTTAAAAATAATTTACCACTCTCTAATTACTTCTTATTTGAATTACTGCTCACTTGTATATCTTAATACATTTTGGAAGCATATAAAACCCCTACAGGTACTACAAATAGGGCAATAAGAATGCTTGAAAATTTCTTACATCGACCTTCAAAACTTGAAAATGTGTCGGAAACTAAAACATTATTCCTGTTCTTAAATTTGTTGGATTTAAATGATATACAAATATTAAATACTTCCATATGGCATTTTCTAATCCAAAATTCTAAAAATCATTTCTATGACAAATCTCTGTTAATTTTACTTCCTCGTTCGGATTGTCGGAGGTCTAGGATGTACCGAATTCCTTTTGTAAGTTCTGAAAAGTCAAGGTTTTCGATTAGGTACCAAATACCCTTCATTGCTAATAATTATAAGCTGAATGATAAAATTCTGTTTGATCCATCCCAAAAATCTCAGTTAAATTTAAAAAGGCAAATAGTAAAGATTGTTTGCTAAAATTTTGATTATTCACCGTTGATGATGGAAAATTAAACATTTGATCTTCTTATTTGTATGTTTTGTTTTTGTGTCCCTGTGTCTGGGATGGCCTCCCACGCCCCTCCTGCCCGATATTTATTTATTTACTTATCTTTTATGAGTTTTTTTTCTATTTTGTTTATCTTTTACCGTATTATATTTTGAAATCATTATTACGATGAGATGTTGATGTTTTTTCTTATGTTTTTGCACTCTTCCAGTCTTACAAGCTCTGCTCTCTGTTGGGGCATAATATTGTTTGTGTATTTTTTGAGTTGAATAAAGAAAAAGTTGAGTTGAGTTAAATCCAAATGCGAGCTGCATGATCAACAAAAATGGAAAATTGCAGTGCCACTTCGGTTTTCCAATACAATACAATTCAGCTACATCTCTAGCGGATGGTGAAAAACCAATTAGCGTCGTTATGATCCTAGTTTACAACCTGGGAGGATGTAAAGAAGGAGGCTTTGAATAGATTGGGATGGGGAAGGAGCATGTGTAGCTGTGTTGGTCTAGGGCGGCTTGGTGCTGCGGTAGTTGTTATTAATAGTAGTAATACAAGTATATATTTAAAATTGGGTATGTGCATGTCTTTGTGTTTAATGTACACCTAAACTAATGGACCAAGCACTATGAATGCTATGCATACACTATATCTACATACACATATATGTATCATATCATGTAAATGTATCATATACTATAGTTAATAATATAAAAGGATACAGGCTGATCAGTTTTCACAAACAAAGTAGTCACACTAAGTTTCAAAATCTTGAAATTATGGCTGTAATTTTATAAGCTTAGCAAAATAACCGTCACCATTCTTTCCTAGACCTTACGGAACAAAAGCAAGCAGTAGGCAAAGCTAAGTTTATGATTTTAAAATTAGAGAATTCAGCATGAATTCGAGTTCCCAGCAAATTTAAGCCTAATCTTTTTTTTTCTTTTTTTTTTCATCTCAACGGCAGCACCCCTATCTATATCCATGGTTAAAATCATCTCAAAAGTGACACTTCTTGAGTTTTTCATAACATCAAAAGACACTTTTTGTCCGAGTGACATTGTTGACATAAAACTTTTGGAGAATATTATATACCCTGCTGCAAAGTCGATTCGTGCTGAGTAACTGAAAAATTTCATGCTAAAGGGTATGTGTTTACTCGTATTTAATTGTTCTGCCTTGTTTTCAGGATTTCTTGTTATACAACTTTAAATGAACATAAATTTTTACGAAAGCTTAGCGTATTCAGTTTTTTAAGCTCCTGTATATATTAGTGAGACTTGTAATAGCAAAAGACGTTAGCAAATTTAGTAGTGATTATATATAGGGTACCTTGCTTTTGGGAAACCAATTTACTTATTTGCAGAAAACGTAGTTGCAGAGATCCGCCAAGTACATTTTCGGTACTCTTATTTCCGAGACATTTGTAATAAAAATATAGCAGCTCCTGCATCTAGCCTGTATAACTTTTCAATCAACTTTTCGGTAACTATTTTGTCACATTTTCAGCTTTACCCCCACACTAAAATGCATAAAGCGAGATTTATTTTTTAAGTGCCTTATAAGAAAACGTTCCCCGACTTTGATAAAGAAAATAATTATGTAAAATTTTCTCTTTGTCTTTTTCAGCAGTATGTCAGGACATATATATCCCTTGCAGAGGAAATACAGGAAAATGAGTATTTATTTATACATCTTGCTGTCAATTTCTGATCATACTTTGGGAAGGTTTACTTCAGGTCATTCAAATTTTGAGCCAAATGAAATAAACGAAGTATTTGTCGAGGAAACCTTTGACAACCTTCCATTTTGTACTTCACGCTCTGCGTGTGCATTCCTACAGGCTAACGCCAGAGGCGTAAACCAGCAGCGGCTTTGTAAGTGCAGTAATGATGAGGAATGTCCTTTGACATGGGATACAAGCGATGGTAAATCCATCACACAGGGTTCTGATCAGTATAAGGTAAGGATGTGGGGGTAATACAAACTTTTCAATCATACTTCAAAGATTTTATCCCTTAAAATCAATATTGGTGTCTTATAAGATGTTAATGTTAGTGCGCAGTTCAGCATTGTCCTTTAAAAGTATATTTTTCTCCTTCTTTTTTTCACAAATAATTCATAGTGTCAGATCGATTAAGATTTGCCTTAATGTTCTATGACATTTCCTCGCAGCTCCTTTCATTCATTTCTCTCACGACCTCTCCTGGGGTGCAAACTGACCAGAAAAGCTTGATGGAACTCAGCATTCTAAGAAGATGTTACAATTCAGCTAGATTGTCCCTCTGTGCAATTCAAGCTTAAGGTTTATTGCCGATTATGGGCACTCGCTTTCCGTAGGGTATCCTACAAATCTACTGGCATTACTCCAGAGGATCCAAATGGGGACTCAGGAACAAGTTTTAGCAGCAATAGGATACTTATACGTCCTCTAAGTGACAGCTTTGATGGTGTGTCAAAAACTGATTTCTGCATGAACATCCTTTACCGGACAATCTATCTCTACTCGTACTGTCGTTTTCGAAGCCTATATGGCGAAAATTTTGGCACTTGATCAAAATTAAAAGGGTTTGATTATTTGAATGTCAGGTCATAGGTTTCAGCGGCCTGGCACCATGAAATTTGTCATAAAAAATCCGGTACAAGGTAGTTTCCATCACCCGCATTTTGAAGTAGATGTTCATCTGCCCAATTCTGAGCAACTTCTGAACCAGAAAAACTTATTTCGATAAGCGCCTGCTGGATCAATCGAAGAGAATGACAATCCTATTTAGCTAAGTTTGGAGGCTACGTAGGGTATATATGAACTTTTCAATCGAATGGTTTTTCTCTAACAGTCTGAATAGTTTCATCGTATACGCTAGGACATTGTCACGCAAAAGAATCACGCCTCGTCATATGACAAGCAATTGATCAGTTTTCTGCATTAAATTGTGAATCCGATTTAAAATATAATCTTGATAATGACCAGCTGTCACAGTTTTATTTGGTCACACAGCCTTGTACTAAACCCCACTTTACTGATCCCGTCAAGGACTCTATAAGGATTAGACTGTCTAAAGCAATACATATTTTTAAGCAATGCTCTTCGAGTTCAAAATGGAAGAAAAATCAAGAGGAAAAAGAAAAAAAGTTCACACACTTTAAGTTTAAGGACGGGATGTAGGGACGTCGAAGGGTGTAAAACGTCCTAAAAGATAAATTTTTTTGTTTCAGCTTTTCATTCCCATAAATACTAAAAAGGATACTTCGAAGCATCTTCTTATGAAAACTCGCCTTGAGTGGAAAGCCCAAACTTAACAAATCGTAAATATTTTTATGGAACTTAGTATCCACCAAGTGGCATACAGCGATCGCATTTTGCTGTCCAGATTTGACAATCTGAGGGGGGGATTGGAGGGACGGTTAAATCGGAAAAAATGGAAAAAATGAGGTATTTTTAACTTACGAACGGGTGATCGAGTCTTAATGAAAATTGATATTTAGAAGGATATTGTGTCTCAGAGCTCTTATTTTAAATCCCAAACGTATCTGCTGACATTGCAGGGAGTTGGGGGGGGGACCTAAAATCTTGGAAAACGCTTAGAGTGGAGGGATTGGGATGAAATTTGGTGGAAAAAATAAGCAAAAGTCCTAGATACGTGATTGACATAACTGGAAATGATCCGCTCTATTTGAGGGAGTTGGGGGGGGGTTAATTCTGAAAATTTAGAAAAAAAGAGGTATTTTTAGCTTACAAAATTAAAGAAATTTCATATTTAGAAGGACCTCGTAACTCAGATCTCTTATTTTAAATCCCGACCAGATCCAGCGTCATTGGGGGGAGGAGTTGGGGGGAACCGGATATCTCGGAAAACATTTAAAGCGGAGAGATCAGGATGAAACTTGGTGGGAAGAATAAAAACAAGTCCAAGACACGTGACTAACATAACCGAACCGGATCCTCTCCGGATCTGTTGACATTGGGGGGAGTTGGGGGAATCTAAAATCTTGGAAAACGCTTAGAGTGGAAGTATCGGGATAAAACTTGGTGGGGAAAAAAGCAGAAGTCCTAGATACGTGAGTGACATAACCGGAACGGATCCACTCTATTTGGGAGATTTGGGGGGATGGGGGTGGTTAATTCTAAAAAATTAGAAAAAATGAGGTACTTTTAACTTACGAAGGAGTGATCGGATCTAAATGAAATTTCATATTTACAAGGAACTCGTAACTCAGATTTCTTATTTTAAATCCCGACCGGTTCCAGCGTCATTGGGGGGGGGAGTAGGGAGGGGAACCGGAAATCTTGGAAAACACTTAAAGCGGAGAGATCAGGATGAAACTTGGTGGGAAGAATAAAAACAAGTCCAAGGTACTCGACTGACATAACCGGACCGGATCCGTTCCGGATCTGTTGACATTGGGGAGAGTTGGGGGGGCTTAAATTTTGGAAAACGCTTAGAGTGGAGGGATCGGGATGAAACTTGGCGGGAAAAATAAGCAGAAGTCCTAGATACGTGACTGACATAAACGGAATGGATCCACTCTATTTGGTGAAGTTGGGGGGGGGGGGGGGGGTAATTCTGAAAAAAATAGAAAAAATGAGGTATTTTTAACTTACGAAGGAGTGATCCGATCTTAATGAAATTTCACATTTAGAAGGACCTCGTAACTCAGATCTCTTATTTTAAATTGCGACCGGATCCAGCGTCATTGGGGGGGGGGGCGAGTTGGGGGGAACCGGAAATCTTAGAAAATACTTAACGCGGAGAGATCAGGGTGAAACTTGGTGGGAAGGATAAAAACACGTCCAAGATACGTGACTGACATAACCGGACCGGATCCACTCTCTTTGGTGGGGTTGGGGGGGAGTAATTCGGAAAAATTTGAAAAATAGAGGTATTTATGACTTACGAACGGATGATCAAATCTTAATGATTTTACATTTGATTGAATTTGATATTTAGATGGATCTTGTGCTTTATAGCTCTTATTTTAAATCCCGACCAGTTCCGGTTACATTAGGAGGAGTTGGAGGGGGAAACCAGAATTCTTGGAAAACGTGAAAATTGAGGTACCTTTATATTACGAATGGGCGATCGGATCTTAATGAAACTTGATACATAGTAGGATCTTATGTCTCAGATGCTCCATTTTCAATTTGAATTGGATCTGGGGACATGGGGAGTTGGAGGGGGAAACAGAAATCTTTGAAAACGCTTAGAGTGGAGAGATCGGGATGAAACTTGATGGGAAGAATAAGCACAAGTTATAGATACGTGATAGATATAATTGGAACGGATCTTTTCTCTTTGGAGGAGCTGGGGAGTGTTAATTTGGAAAAATTAGAAAAATTGAGGTATTTTTAACTTAAGAACGGGTGATCGGATCTTAATGAAATTTGATATTTAGAAGGAACTCATGTCTCAGAGCTCTTATTTCAAATCCTGACCAGATCTGTTGACATTAGGGCAGTTAGAGGGGGAAACTGAAAATCTCGGAAAACGCTAAGAGTGGAGAAATCGGGATGAAACTGGGTGGGTAGGATGAGCAAATGTTGTAGATACGTGGTTGACGCAACCGTACTGGATCCACTCTCTTTGGGGGAGTTCGGGGGTGGGGTTCAGTGCTTTGGCGAGTTTGGTGTTTCTGGACGTGCTAGGACGTTGAAAATTGGTAGGCGTGTCAGGGACCTGCACAAACTGACTTGATAAAGTTGTTTTCCCCGATTCGACCATCAGGGGGGCTGAAAGGAGAGGAAAAATTAGAAAAATCGAGATACTAATAACTTAAGAGTGGATGATTAATGAATTTTGATATGTAGAAGGACCTCGGGCCTCAGAGCTCTTATTTTAAATCCCGACCGGTATTAAGCCTCTGATTTTCCTTTTAAATCAATCTATTGATTCTTAGAATTTTGATAGAGCTCATACCATATGAGCTCTTGGCTTTTCCGGCCTCGTCAAAAGTGCCATGTGAGCTCTTAGCTCTTGTTAATAATTGCCATGAGCTTAATTTTTTCTAAAGTGTAGAAAACCAAAAAAAATCAAAAAAAATTGTTTTTCTAGTTGAGTTCCGGAAATTTCCCTGTAAGGGCTGGCTTTTTCCTCCTAAGTGCTGGATATTTTGTATATTTCATTTATTCATCCTTAAATATTCTCCTGTTATTGCTTGGTAAAATATCTTTGCTTTGCACTTGTTACTCTTACAAGCCACTTGAAACCTTAGCTACGACAATTATTTGTGACAGAACTGAAAAATTGTCAGATGAGACCATAATATTAATAAGGAACAATTTTTCTGTTTTTTTTACTGTGTTTTTTTTCAATTAGTTCTGAGTTCTTTATTAAATCCATAAATAAAAAATTGCTTCAAGACAATCTCCGCCATAAGGCTCCATGGCCGGGAAAGAACAGGGGAGAAAAAAATATCAACACAAATAAAAATTTAAACAAAATCCAAAAACAAAACTGAGTCACCCACCTTAATGATCCCCAAAAAATGAAAAGCTAGGCAGGGGGTAGCACATGATTTCACCAACTCAATTAAATATCCGACTCAATCCAGAGACATCAACTCTAAGGGAAAGCGGAATAGAAAATAAAGAGACAAAAAAAAAATATATTTACTAGCTAGAAAATCTCTAATATAATTTTTGAACATAAAAAACGAGTGGCAGCTTCATACGAACTCTGGGAGCGTGTTCCAGATCCTGTTGCAAGCTGTCAGAGGGCTGAAGTCAGACCCCACTGACGGTGTGTGAAGAACCAGTAAATTGTTGGAAGTGTGGAGATGATAAGTCGATTGATCTGAAACAAAAGATATATTATTACATAGGACAGCAGGAAGATGACCCTGCAACCGTAAAAAAACAACTGAAGAACAAGAAAGAAAATAGAGAGATTTAAAATCAAGCAAGGGTTTAAGTAAAAATCGGTTAGTTTCCTGAATAAGAGTCCTTACTTTATCATAAAGTTTTGAGAGTGGCTTCAGAGACGAGGGAAAAGTTGACATCCAAATAACAGAACAATATGAAACATAAAACTGAACTAGGCTGCAGGACAGGATTCTAAGAATCGACCCTGGAAATATGTATTTGAGCTTTCTAAGGATTCTGAGACTCCTGGAGACTTTCATTTTAATCAGGTCAATACGATGCTTCAACGAAAGATTTTCGTCAAGCAAGATGCCTAGGAATCGAACGTAACGATCCTTAGGTCCACTTAGAGAACCTCTTGGTACATTTATTTCATTTAAGTCAGGGCAAGCCCTTGAGACTCTGGAGAAAATGAGAAAACATGACTCTCCAACATTTAAGGCAAGATAATTTACATCAAACCACTGGATAACTCTTTCAAAAAAGGCTATCATCCTTGAACGAAGATTAGACTCAGTTCTACCAGTTGTGCCAAGAGCACTGTCATCAGCAAAAGCAATAAGTGCATCCGGTAAGAACAAACTCTTGTCACAGTTAGTGACAAATACTGGTTGACAAAGACGACAGAAAATGGTAGGTTTTTAATTTTTAACCGCATTAATAAGGTCATTGACGTAGATTAAAAAGAGTATCGGCCCAATGACAGATCCTTGTGGAACGCCAAACTCTATTCCAGAAGGATTAGAAAAGTCCGGAAGAACCGAGATGACTTGACCAGATAAATATAATAGAAACCATGAATAACCATTGCCTCTTATATCAAATATGGGACAGTTTCAAAAGAAGAATCTTGTGTGTTAATGAGTCAAACGCTTTTCGAACATCAAGAAAAAGAGCAGCAGGTATCAAACCAGAGTCAAGAGCTGAATTTAAATGATTCAAGAGAGTTGCACATGCATGCTCAGTTGAGTGCTTCACCCTAAGACCAAACTGAAAACCATGAAAACCTTTTTCAGAACTAAAAGGTCATTGATAGCCATGGTGTTACGGTGATCTACCAATTATACACGTAAGTATGAGACCAGATTAGATAAGAATTGAAAAGAGTGAGTTTAAAAGCCCATGAGCAGTGTCAACAAGGTTACTTTTTGTCATATCCAACAAGTGTTTTGGAGGGATGAATTTCTAAATGCTAATGAGGTTTGTTCATATGGCGGCTGCTCCAACAAGAGTGTTTGAAATTAAATGTTCTTCAAATAAGTTACTTGTGTCTTTATCAACAGGGGAAGTGGCTTCAAAGCATTTTCTTTCTTGCACAGAAATCGCAATTTCTTACAATATTCCCTATAATTCCAATATTAGGACTACCCACCAGCATGCGAACCGCCCACCTTTTCTTTATTAACCATCCCCCGAAGGTAGGCCCTCTTTATAATCAATACGTGCATGCCCATCTATCCACAATGGCAGCTTTTAAAGTTTTGGTCAGTACTAAATAGATATGGAGCTGTGCGATGACCCTCAGGCCTCTGCTGAGTAGGATCTTTGTTTTCGTTTGCAAAATAAAATGTTTTGTTATTTAATTTACGCCTGCTTTCAACATAATACTCAGAGTTATCCTGAAAATGAGAAGGGCCTCCATCCGAGCAAAACCTTACTATTCTATCTAAAGTTTTGAATAATAATGCTTCAAAAAGTATAATCACCCTCTCTCCATTCAAAAAAAAAATATTATCTCCGGACTAATATCTTGGGGTGGAGTGAGAGATGATTAAAAACAAACCAGGTCATAATTCTCAATTTTCATGAATGAAACTCTAATTTTACACTCAGAAATAAAAGAAGACATAGTCAGCTAATCAATATCTTCTTCATCTGCCAGTGAAAATTGATTATGCAGGATAAAGATTATAGTCACAGCTGTGACTAGAAACAGAATTAGGTTACAACCATTTCGTTCAATTTTCAAATGTTTAATGATTGACCAAATCAAATCAAGTTTTGTCAACAGGCATGACTATGTATAGCCATGCCTGTTGACATAGATAGACCATAGTCTAGCAAGGAGTTGATTCGACGGATGTTGATGCTAGACTGTTGGTTGTGAATAAATTACCTTTGTTAATTTTTCAGTTCTGTCGAAAAGCTACTCGATTGCAACAATGCAAAGCACGACAAATGGCTTACATCTCTATATCAACTGTTGATAAAGAGACAGAAACGTACAGAACAAGAACAGAAAAACTTCTTTGTCGCTGCTCTGAAAACTACTATTATCAATATCATGATATGAAAGTAATGGATGTGGATACTGAAACACGAGTGGAGGAGTTCCTTTATAAATGTTTACCGGTATGCAACACACAAAATTCTTTTGTTATATCTTGGCTTTTTCTTTCATTTTTTTTTCTTTCCTTGCATTAAGAATAGGTTTCTTCTATTTTCGAGGGGTTACCCACTTTCTGCCACCGACGAGCATTTTGGAACACACATGTGTCGCACAATCCTACCACGCATGAGACACTTTCACTACACTTGGCCCAGTTCCCACAAAGTTTGACACAGTCCCGTCACGCTTGGAAAATTTTGCTACGCTTGGCTTACGTCACCTGGTGTACAAGGTTTTTGAAAGTTGGTGACCCCTCGGCAATTTTTGGCCGAAGCTGTTGAAACTCAATATTAAGGTTTAATTTCTTTGATGTTTAATTAAGGTTTAATTTCACGATAAATACGACGCCTGCTTTATATTTGATTCGTTATTACAATAACAAAAACATAATTGATTACCGGTTACAAGTATAAATAGAAGACAAAAACAAATTAAAGCATTTAGCAAAGGAAAAGCAACAGGCTAAAGTTAATTGCTATTGACTAATAGCTATTAACAGAAGAGTGAGCCGGCTTAATAATGGTACTGACAAATAGATGTAAGAGCACTTACAGATGATTGTTACTCTGTTTATAGACTTAAAGCGGAAAAACTGGTTCTTTTTTCGTTTTTTAGCAAAAACAAATACGTATATTATATATATATATATATATATATATATATATATATATATATATATATATATATATATATATATATATATATATATATATATATATATATATATATATATATATATGCAGAAAATATACCCAAAAATTTCTGAAGTGCAAAGATTAGAAAATACATGACTGAGAGATATTTATAACAGGAATTAATACCCAACGTCAAGTGGTAACCAAGGGAAAGGAATTATTATACAATATAGGAAACCTGTATTTAAATTAAAATAATTATAAGAATTACTCTGTTAATTTATTACTCATTATTGTAATTATTAAATTAGAGGATATGCAAAATGTTTTCCAGAGGAATTGTTTAAGGACAGTCTTGGGTACTCGTTGGAATGATTATGCATCAAACAGTTCAAAGTCCACTTCAAGGGCTATAACGGAGGACAGGTTAAGATGGTCAGGTTTTAAGGAGGATAGGTTGCCAAATGATGCTCTTTTGCAATCTGTTTTAAGCCAAAAGATAAGCAGAACGCCCTCGAATGCTGGGGGGGGGGGCAGAGGTCATAAGATACTTAAAGAATATAGGAATTTTGCAGGGTGTGATGGTTTGAACAGATTGAGCTGACGAGGGAGTGTGTGCAACTGTGTTGGCTCCAAGTAGCTTGGCACTAAGATGAGTTATTAGCAGTAGTAGGCTGCGTAATGGCGATTCGGATACATAATTTGAAATACAAAATTATAATTCAAAGACATGCATAGGGTTCTTACCACGGTACCATTACAATGGTAAGAGTAGAGGGCATCCATTACATACAGGGTTGCAACTATGGAAAAGGTCCATACATCGCCATTAAATTTTTAAAAAAATGTGAAGTTTCATCACATTTCACACTTTAGGGGGATTGTGGAGCTCAGAAGTCCTTTATAATCTTTAGACTTTGGGCCTCAATATTATAGACTGGATGACCCCATGGCTGTAAAAACGAGAAATATCTGTTTCTAATGAAGTAAATATAAGTGGGGTCACAGAAAAAGGGAGGGGGAATAGATACTGAATATCACTCTAACTCGAGACACGTAATTGTAGTCAAGATTGGATTTGTCCATGAAAAGTGATTTGAATAAGAAAGAACGAGTGATTTGACAAGAAAAGAGAAAACTTCGATATACAGGAACTCAAATAAAAATTATACGGGCAAATTCAGCATGTCTGGAAACCTCTTCTCGGATTTTCCATGCCTTCTCTTAAATGATAAGCAATTTCCGAATAATAAAGGTAAAACATTTGAGAATTAAGATATCCATTCTCAAACAATGTAAAAATTTCTATTTCCACGTTACACGTTACCCTTTTTTTCAGGGGTGAGTGATTGATTTAAAATTTCAAAATCAGTCTTACAGCTAAGAAGAAATTGTTGTGTTTTCTTTTTTTTTTGCCTGGCCTACACGCTTGTTCTTCCTAAGGCACATTATTATTTTTTTTGCTTAAGAGACTCTGATGTGGCGTTTTACAATGATTTTGAGCACTACATTTAAAAAAGAATTACGCAAAAGTCTTGAATATTACCCTTTATTCTTCAATCAGGAATTTTCCTTGCTAAGTAGTCTCTTTTCAGCTTCCTGTTTGTGCATCAGAGCAAATCTGCAAGTCCATTACAGAAACCCACGAAGCATTTTTGGTAAAAAGACGATGCAACTGCCTCTCTGGATGTCCAACCATAGGCGGAAAAGAAGTTGAATCACAACATGTCGGGAAAGGAATGCTTCATCATGTCAAGTGTATCTAAAATACTTCTTTTCTATAATAACTGCGGTGATTTAAGCAAGGGGCTACGTACTAGGTCGTTTGAATGTGCAACGAAGGCATGGAAAAAGACTTAACAGAGGCTTAGAGGCGCAAGAGACAGGACAAAAGGCAAGACACATGTAAGCCTTAAACTGACAGTGCGCAGTCCCTTGAATTTAAGATTTGTACTTGGTTTTGTTTTCCGATTTGATTTATATGAATGAAAGTATTTTATTCATTATTTTTCGCTATGTTTGAATAAATGATTGAGCAGTTCGTTCAGTTGCTTTGATAAAAGAAAATAGTCTGAAATTCAAAAGTTTATGTCCACTTTTTGTACTATTTCAGAAGCTTATTTTGAGAATGCTAATTAAACAATTTTGGATATAGAAGAACATAATCTCTCAAGTATTCCCGCTTTTCCATCTCTGAGCTGCCGAGGGTCAGTCAACCTCGTCCATAAAAAGAAAGTGTACGTCACTTTTGGGCTCATTCTCACAAAGATACCCATTGAACACATATTCAGCTCTTATTAGAGTGTAAACAACCAATTGTTCAATAAAAAGGTGGATTTCTTCATTGATTTCTACTGTGATCTAACGACTGAGCTGAACTAGAGCTCTCCATTAAGTTCAACGAGAGATAGATGAGAGAATGCAAGCAGAAACACACTTTAATCAATCAAATTCAGCGCGAAGGCATAGCTTCACGTTAATATATGACTTTCTTCAAGCTCTCATTCTCGTGAAAGTAGGCCCTGTTACTCGTCAAAAAAAGAAGCATCGTAAGTGAATACATGATTATATCCTCATTGATAGTATTTTCTCCCGTGATGTTTGGGTTAAATTTGTTACACTGCTTATGCCAAGGGCGGCAAAATAGGAAGTATAGAAGTAAAAGAACTTTCAATCTGAATCCCTACTTTATTAACTTTTGTCAAGTCTGGGCTATAGCCTGAAAGAATTGCATGTATAAACGCCCTAAAAGTGATGCTAAGTTATTCAAGCCCCAATACACGATTGAGCAATGAAATGATCCTCTTTTTCAGGCCGCAGCTGGGGAATTCTATTGTTACGGTGAGGAAAGTATATTAAAAATAATTGTCGGATCATGAGCCCTCAAAATAAAGAAACCGCAATTGAAAATCCTCCAATGGGTCATATTTTTCAATTAAAAATCAAACACAACTAAGTATTTAATTTTAAAAATTTCGCTGGTTTGTATGAAAATCACCAAAATCAAAACACATGAAATACAAGAAGGAAAGGAGGATTAGAGATATGTAGTTTAAAATTTTGGGAGGAAAGATTTCTGCTGACATTTGATTTTGTCGCTCAACAGGTTTGCAGTTTTGAACTTCAATTGCCGTTCTTGTAGCTAGAAACTGATTTCAGGAATTAATTTTTGTCAACACATTCGTTTAATTGGAGAAAAATTATTTTATAAAGCTTTGAAAATGGACGTTTTTATTTCCAAATGCACTGAAGAGTTTTTCCCTAGTAATCAGAAGAAATTGACTTTTTTTTACGACCAATAATGACAGTACGGGATGGTCACACTATAGAAAGTCATCTATGAGCATTATCAAATAAACAAACAGTATTTTGTTTAAAATGTAAAGAGCAATGTTAAAGTAAATACGGTCAGAAATTATTCAGTTTATGAGGAGGCTGTCCGATCCTTTGTCATTGGGATACACAAGGAAATTTTTCAGGAGGGGAGTCCAAAGAAAGAATTTTCTGTGGAGAGAAAAGTTTCCTGGAGGTAATTTTTCGAAGAAATTTTACACGCGGGGAGGGAAGTGGATTTCCCGGCATGATTTGAAAAACGGTCAGGAATTACCTAAAAAAAATTCAACTAAAACTACGGAATAACATTAAAACTTAAAATGAACGGAAATAATTCCGCATATAAGGGTGCTGCTCCTTCTTAATCCCTAACTCTTTACCCTAATGTCTGACTTTTTGTTATAATTCTTTAAGAAATACTACACAAAAACAACAGCGGTACAATTTGAATCATGAGTGCTTTAAAAGAACTTCCAGACGTTAACGTAAAGAGCGAGGGCTGGGAATGGGGCAGCCATCCTCACACACTGAATTATTTCTGTTCGTTTAAAGTTTTAATGTTGCCCCTTACCTTCAGTTGAAAAACATTGTTAACTGTATACCAGAAGCGACGATGACCTCTGAGACTGGAAGGTACCTTTTCCAAGAGTTTCATATTTTTTGCTAGATAACGTTGCGGTCTGTTCGGGTTTAAGATTGCTATTTTATGGGGCAAAATGCTTGAATTCGGCAATTTTCCGTGAAAAGATCTCTTGGAACATAAAAAGAAGAATAGATCTTTAATTTTTTTTTTCCTAATACCCCCCTTCCAATAGTCTACAACCACTGATTCGAAACAATCATCACTTAGGAAAAAAACTTACATGCGTCACTATTTTCCTCTGGAAAAATACGAACATTCTCATTTTTTAGATAGTAGCTTCAGGATTCTCATACATGTTGATATTTGTTGCATTATTTTCATCAAGATTGCACCCCTCTAACTTTTGTTACTACTATTATAAGAACTTTCATATGCTTGCAGCTTTTGAACAACTTAAAAAATTAATAAATTTTGCATGATAAGAATCAGCATTAACAACGTATTTTTCTTACATACATTATAATATGTGCTTAGTTTTCCAGAGTTTTGGTTTCGGTTACCAAGGTCGCTCTTTACTTACAGTTTATTACTTCTGACTATTGTGTTCAAGTCTCTCATAAATGCAAGGAAGGCTACTACCGTTTCTTCAACGACAGTTTTTTACATTCAGGTTTAATATATGCACAGCAATTCGTGGAGAATGATAATCAACGCCGAAAAAGCCCACACCTACAAATATCCCTCATGAGGGAAGAGGTAGACGTCTAAAATATCAATAATGAATGTTAGGGTCTTCAATTTTTTTACGTTTTTCCATTAGTTCTTTGAAAAATCTACTTTATATGGATGCCACCCCAAACCTTCCCCTTTTGTGCAGTACGAATGTAATCTTGTATGTTACAATTATATGTATATGAGTTCAATTCTACATCCTCCCCCTCCTTCTTCTTTCCATATTCATTTGAAAGGTCACTGAAACTTAAAATTTTTTGACATACAAATTTACTTTTTGAAGCTTCAGGAAGCCCCTTAGCCCCAGAACGATCCATTGACCTTGCTCGAAAAAAGTTGATGATCAGTTTTGTCACTGTATATAATTTTTCGAAACTTCAAATGAATCAACTCAGTTAAATGAATAATTTCGCATTGGCCAGTTATTTTTATTGACTGCGTGTCTCTTTAGGAACGAATACATGACGACCCGACATTATGACATTTTTAACTGGAAAGCTCAATATATAGTTTATTTTTGAAAATTGTAAACTGATTCACTTTATCAAAATTTTAACTTGGTAGCACTTTGGCCCTCTTTGGGCCGAAATTGCTGTTTTGCGCCAAAAAAAAAGCAGAAAACGCCACTGTGCGGTACCGCAATCTTTTTTGTCACTTAAAAAGCGGACTAGATCTTCCGATTCTCATCTAATGAGGTCTCTTCTGACATTCTAGGAATAAACATTCAAAACAAAACAAAGCAAATTTGCATCCTTCTCAGAACCAAATCGGGGCTTAAAACTTCGGCAACAAGGTTTTCTAAAATACTGATATTGATGGTGTAGTTTTAATTGAGATATCTCCCCTTTTGTCGGTCTTTTACCCATTAAAAAGAAGAAGAAAATTTCTCAGGTTTGTAGCTTCTTACAGATAATTCAATATTTGATTCCGAGTTCTTGCTAGTGCTATAGCAAACCAAAACTTAAAAGTTCCTGAGTGTATCAGCTGTCAAATTGGCCAATACGCATGGCAATGTCAAATGGCTAATACTCGTATTACTTTATTATAGTTCAGGTTAGAAAAGGATCTTAAGCGCGCATTGCAAGGTCTTTGATTTTGTCTGTCGTGAGATTTTGTCGGAAGTACGGTTGTGGGTTGGTTATGTGCTTTTCTTTTCAACCTATCTTTAAAGATCTATTACAAAATGAACATAGAATACACTGCTTCAATGTAAACTCTCTAAAAGTTAAAATCAAGACTCAATAGATCAGTAATAAATAAGCGATCTTTGAAATTTGTTAAGAAACACTGAAGGCGTCAATGATTTAAAACTTACCAAGCACAGTCTTCAAAGACTGGATCTTGGAGCTAATTCAAACCTTCAAACAATTCAGAGAAAAAAGAATTATGAAAAATAATGTAACACTTCAAAAATAGTAGCAATTCAACTCATTAAACTCACCAACCTTCAAATCATTCAGAGAAACAGAATTATGAAAAAGAGGGTCACGAAACTAAATATAAATTCTGCCTGAAAATCATGGGCCCATTATTGCAGTTTTTCCAGAAACTACGAAGCATCCCTTCTGCGTGGCAAAAATAGTAATAAAATGAAAAGTGCGGAGGCGTGTGAAAAACTCTTCATCATACTTTAGGTAAGTGTGAAATAGTTCCTGGTATATTTTAAACGCCTGTCATTTATGACAGGGTTTAAAAAAGTAACGACGCCAACGTAAAAGTTCAAAAAGCTACGGAACTCCCATAGCAATGGAATGCAGCTGATAAGAAAAATAAATACGTGGTTAGGTACCAGCAAAACTGAAGTTTAATTCGATTTATTCGAACAACAACAAAAAACACAGCTGAGATCATATAGACTAGGAATTGACTAGGAAAAAATAGCACTAGTAGTAACAGGAAAAAACAGAAACATTAAACTGAAGGAACCTGGAAGGTAATGAAAATGTGAATACAGAACAGATTGATAAAAACAGGAGATTTGTCTCAAAACTTTTATGTGAAGCAATTTTATTATCTTAGTTATTGTGTATTACAAGAGGACATGATTGTCCTTGATTTTCAAAAAACTTTTACAAAAAGATCAATCCTTGACACAAAAATCGAAAAAAAAACTCCAAGGAAAAAACTTGTTTTAGCAGTATCAGGGCCAGTATTAAGCGACAAGGGTTTATATGTCCCTCACTTATCCATGCTGAAACAGGGCCCCGATCAAGCCCCAATATTTACAAGGATACAGTCTTAAATTTTAAGATACAAAATTCAAATAACTGACAATATGAAGAAAACACAAATTATACTAGTTTTCAAAGTCTTTCTCGGTTTTAAGTAGAAAAACCTTTAGGTGGAATTTTCCACACAGCCAAATGAAGCAGCAATTCCGAAGATTCTAGCAGTTCGGTAAACTACTTGTTGCCAAATTCTGGCCAATAGTTGACGTGGTATCGATGAGTTGTGCCTTCAAATAGCCTATCTAACCAATTTGATAGCCCGTCTAATAAACGTTCAACGAATATAAAGCTTGATGAGTCATCAACGAGCAGCGGCTCCTACATAAATAAGAAACAATAAATAGCTTTCATATATCTCGCTTTGAAAATTTTAGCCAACTTAAATAGCAAAAGAGAAAAACTTAGCCGCTAGAAAAAAAAGAAGAAAAAAGCTAGAAATTAGCAAGCAATTTTGTTAAAGTACTATTTGTATTAGAGGTAAGGTCTAATTTTTCTTCCAAACGACGGGCTTACAGGCTAATAAACAGAGGAGTGAGATTATTTACTATTTAGAAAACAGGTAGAGCCGGTAAAGTAGAAAACCTTCCTTCTATTTGCGAAACAAGACGTTGTTTTTTCATATTATTCTCCTTAAACTATTTCAAATGTTTAAAACATTCTTACAAATATTTACTCTACTTCCTTTCTAGAAAGCCAACATCTATGTTCATCAGGTTCCTACCAATCTCATCCGAGTGAGCATTCTATCCATCCCTCTCCTATTGATCAGTCAAATACTTGTGTACACAGGCATTTGGGCTGAGATACCTTTAACTCTGATTCATTTTAAGCTTTAACCTAGTGTAAATTATTCAGAGACATAAAAAAAAAAACTGATAATGACGGAGGATACCTTATAAGATCCAGTTTTTCTACTTTTCAAAATCATCAAACCCTCAGTAGAAGCATCCCTTAGGCTTTAGAAGCAATATTGCAGAAAATTTCTAATAAAAATGCTCATCAGAGTCAATGTACTACCATTGACAAGTAGAGATAGAAATGTCTTCCATATAATACTTATTTCCCTAAACTTTGTTGAGAAGAGAAGGTGGTAGAAACTTGGAATAGAACCCGAGATTGGTTGGGTTTCCCAGCCTAGGCATTTCCCTAAACTTTGTTGAGAAGAGATGGTCGTAGAAACTTGGGATAGAACTCGTTTGACTAGAAACTAATAGTTTTAGTACCCTCTTCAAGGACCAAAAGTGATCGAAGGAGAATCAGCTCCCTTCCATGCAGTTTTCTACCCATATGCATCCCCATTACCCCTTCAGAGGCATCGGACCACAATTTCCTATTAACTATTTTACTAAGAATAGTCAGATGACCCAACAGGTATGCCGCCACAGAGGAGATGATCCACGTACAGGGAAAAGGGGCCTAAATTATGCAATTATAAAAAAATATTCAATTTACGCAATAATCACAGATAAAGAGTTATTTGTAGAAAAAAGACATGCGTGTAGAAACTTGTCTATCTATCGGCTTGGAACCTTCAAAGATTGTTTCCTAGGCCAACAGAATTTTAAGTGACCCAAAAAGTCCCAACAAACTTTTCATTTCGTATCAGTTAGAAACTTAAGATACAGAATCTAAATAGATCCTAAAATACAAAAATTAGGCTGGTGACACGGTCTCCTTAAAAAAAAAGAGCCCCGCAAAAAGCTTTGTTTTTCCTGACGTGCTTGCAAGTTATATCCCAAGTCCTTGGGCCAATGACCAAAGACGCATGAGCGAAAAAAAGTTTTATTCAAAAAGTAGAAAAACACATTTGATTTATTCTGAACGACTTAAAACTTACATCCATATCCTCCGGGGCAAAGAAAATTAGTGTACAACAATAGTAGATTAAGGTTACGGACAATCTAAAAAAGGGACCCTAAAAGGGTCATTTTTCGATCGGCTTGAAACTCATATCGGTAATTCCCTGGGCAAAGGGGAGACAATGGACAAAATGAAGAAACAAAGAAAATTTTGGGATGCAATCAAAGGGCCAAAAAACTTGTATTTTTTTTTTTTGAGCGGCTTGAAACTTATACCCGCAAGCCACAAAGCCAACAGGAACCTAATGTATAAAAAAAAATGGTTAGAGACCAAGACACCAAATAAAGGGGACCAAACCCTTTTTTCGTTTTTTTTTCAGCTTGAAACTTATGTCTTAAATCTTTGGGCCGATTTCACAAAAAAGAATAAAAGATTAAAAGAACTAGTTTATCAAAATAGGGGCCCAATGCCCCGTTTCCAGCTATTTTGCCATTTCGAACCTAGCTTAAAACATCGATTTCAAATTCGACTTCAATTTGTTCGATTTCCAACTTCGATTTGCGCTATTTCGTGCTCATTTTACTTACAACAAAGCACAAATAGCTTTTATAAACTCTAGATTTTCAAGGGCTTGAGAGTAGGCAGAATCAGACTTATTTGTAGTTAAATTTACCCATATAAAACATTTGTGACAGTGCGTTTAGCTGTACTGTTCTAAAAAGATAATATTTTTGTCACTCTTCCTTCTAAATCTATTCCTATCAAAGGTATGGAGAAGAAACAATAAACTAAACAAAACTGTCATGTTAATTAATCTATTTTGTTTTCCGTAAAGAACAAATGACAACCTAGCTTTTAAGAAGTTTGATGGGGGGGCCACCCATGAGTGGGGTAATTTGTGTACTCTTTGAGCTTGCCTTCATAATTACTTAAAATTTTTGTTCATTTTAGGGTTGATATCTTAGATTTCTAATTTTCTAATTTCTACTCTTTATTGTGATAGAAAAAACTAATTGAAAAATTAATTTAAAAATAACGAGTCTTTCCCATTTGAGCGAAGTTATTGCTTACACAAAAAGGGAAACATATGAACCAAGGTTGTAATATTGGCTGTAACAAGGCAGTAATATTAAGGGTCGAGATAATTCATTATTGAACAGAATAATTTACTTCTTTTATTTAAAAGTATATGCAGGCTAACTTACAACATCATCAGGACTGGATAATCCTTGTTCTACATCGGAGCTTCGATCACTATCTGAACTTGAATCCTCAAACCCAAGGAAATCTTCACCGTTCTTTTTTTGGCCACGTGAGCGACCAATACGACGGCGCAGTCCGTTATTTTTAGCCTGAAATAGAGAGAACTAATCAACTGCTGCCATTAATTGAGTCTCACATTGCTTTTCTACTCTTTTTCCCCTCTGTCTGTTCTCTCTTTTTATTTTTCTATCTCCTCCCCCTTCTTTTCTTTCTCCTCTATCGTTCTTTTTCTTTTCTCTATCCACTCTCTTGTCTTATCAATTTCCCATCTCCTCTCTGTGCTATGTATTATTACGACTATATTATTAGTGGCCCTTTCATTATTTTTCCTTCACAGGCAGCACAGAATAGTGTTACCACCGCAGAACAATTGTTCATTTTTGCTATGATAAAAAAAATTAATACACTTCAAGATTCCATGGTAGAAATCTAACTTCTCAGTGCATTGTGGACATTTTTCATATTTGCCCATTTGCATCTATGATACCTGGATTCACTTTATTTTTCTCGCAATTTCCCTCCAGTTACTTCATTTGGGTGGGAAAAAAAATATTTAAATTCTGTGACATGTTAATCAATTGTTGTCTCTATGAGAAGATATTTGATTGTTGTCACCTTGACGAAGTTTTACATTTTCATCTTCCTATCCTCATCTCAAATCCTATTCCTAAAATTTTCCGAGTACATTTTAAACAAATTATAAACAAATTTACCGCACAAAATATCAAAGCCCTCTTCACGATAGTCAAGGTCACTTGTCAGTATAGGCTTTTTTTATAGTTCATCTTAATGAAGTGAATGTTTTCATAAAGTTTGGAGAGGGGTATCAAATTTTATTATGTAGTGGTTCGATATTTACAAGGGAGAGGCTTGAGAGAGTGACAAATTGAACTTAAATATTAAGGTCTCACGTGATATGCTGTTTTTAATGCATGTATAGAACTCCGATAGTATATTTTGAGAGGTATCGTAGAGTGTGCATTGACCTAGAGGTGTTTCGGCCACCCAAATACCGTTTGAGGTATATCCCGTTTGACCGCGTGAGAAGATTTACTGCATGGCGTGGTGGAAGTCTACTACGTGTGGTAATCAAGCGGTGCTCAAATATATACACCAGGTGGTACAGAGTGGGTGATCCCTTGATCTCCTTTTTGTTACAATATTTCCATTAATAAAACTTTGCTTCGCTTTGATGGATCCCCCTACACCCTGAAATTTCGACACACCATGAGCAAATTCAAGTACCTCATGCCTTATCAAGCAAAGCAACTGTTTTATCCACTTGTACATTTTACTAAGCTTTGCTATATATTTATACTATTTTAAACTATATTGTTTGCATGAAGTAAAAATATTGTATATTCACCAACTGAAAAATTACAGGTGAGAAAATAGTGCAATGTTTAAAAATATAAAAAGAGACGGAATTCAAAGCAGAGATAGCAGAGATTAGTTCCTTAATTAGTTATACTAATAATTCATTCATTTAGTTTCTATATACCCAGTCAATGACAAATGGAAATTTGACGTTTTTGTTGATAAGCAAGATAGGGTTTGTAATCATTTCCTGGAAAAAGTTTTTATTCGAGGTTTCAAATTTAAATCAAACAATTCCTGTAGTAAGGAGCGACCCGGCTCAAAAGTAACAGAAACTTTAAAACATGGAATTTTAATACCAATAGTTACATCAAAAGAATCGCATTTTAATACTGATTTTAAATATAAAATTTCATCAAGATTAGTTTTACCCATCAAAAGTTATGAGCCTGAGAAAATTTGCCTCATTTTCGAAAATAGGGGAAAACATCCCCTAAAGGTCATACAATCTTAATAAAAATCACACCATCAGATTCAGCGTATCAGAGAACCAAAGTGTCGAAGTTTCAAGCTCCTATCTACAATAATGTGGAATTTCGCATTTTTTTTTTTTTGCCAGAAGATAAATCACGGATGCGTGTTTGTTTGTTTTCTTTTTTTTTTTTTGTCCCAGGGGTGATCGTATCGACTCAGTGGTCCTAGAATGTCGCGAGAGGACTCATTATAACGGAAATTAAAAGTTCTAGTGCCCTTTTTAAGTGACCAAAAATTGGAGGGCCCCTAGGCCCCCTCCCACGCTCATGTTTTCCCCAAAGTCACCGGATCAAAATTCTGAGATAGCCATTTTGTTCACCATAGTCGAAAAACCTAATAACTATGTCTTTGGGGACGACTTACTCCCCCGCAGTCCCCGTGGGAGGGGCTGCAAGTTACAAACTTTGACCTGTGTTTATATATAGTAATGGTTCCTGGGAAGTGTACAGACGTTTTCAGGGGGATTTTTGAGTTTAGGGGAGAGAGTTGAGGGGGGTTATGCGGTAGGATATTTCCACGGAGGAACTTCTCATGGGGGAACAGAATTTTAATGAAGGAGGCGCAGAATTTTCTAGCATTATTTGAAAAAAATGAAAAAATAAATGTGAATAAGTTTTTTCTACTGAAAGTAAGGAGCAGCATCAGAACTTGAAACAAACAGAAATTATTACGCATATGAGGGGTTTACCTCCTCGTAATACCTCACTCTTTACGCAAAAGTATTTTTAGTAATTTCATTTATTTATTCTACGGCCTTTGTGATTCAAAGGTCATTCTTAAGGAATTGGGACACAATTTAAGCTTTAATGTAAAGAGCGAGGTATCGACGAGGGGTGAACCCCCTCATATAGCCTACGCATGAAAAAAATATGAATATAGAAGTTGGTTACGTAAGTTAATTCGTAAGTTACGTGTATTTTTTACTAATGAAAACGTTCGTAAAAAATTAAAAGTTCTAGTTGCCTTTTTAAGTAATCGAAAAATTGGAGGGCAACTAGGCCTCCTCCCTCTCTCCTTTTTTCTCAAAATCTTCCGATTAAAACTATGAGAAAGCCATTTGGCCAAAAAAATAAAAATTAATATGCAAATTTTGTTTTAATGTCTAACTATATCTATGTCTCTGTCTAGGTTCTATGTCTTTTGCCAAAAGGCAGATCACGGGTGCGTGTTTAGTTGTTTGTTTGTTTTTTTTCCCAAGGGTGATCGTATCGACCCAGTGGTCCTAAAATTTTGCGAGAGGGCTCATTCTAACGGAAATAAAAAGTCCTAGTGCCCGTTTCAAGTGACCAAAAAATTGGAGGGCACCTAGGCCCCCTCCCACGCTAATTATTTTTCCCAGTCACCGGATCAAAATTCTGAGATAGCCATTTCATTCAGCATAGTCAAAAAACTTAAAACTATGTCTTTGGGGACGACTTATTCCTCCACAGTCCCCGTGGCAGGGGCTACAAGTTACAAACTTTGACCAGTGCTTACATATAGTAATGGTTATTTGGAAGCGTATAGACGTTTTCAGGGGGATTTTTAGGTTGGGGGTGGGGTTGAGAAGAGGGGAATATGTTGGGGGAACTTTCCTTGGAGGAATTTGTCATGGGGGAAGAAAATTTTCATGAAGGAACGGAGGATTTTCTAGAATTATTAAAAAAAACAATGAAAAATAAATATGAAAAAAAAAATTCAACTGAAAGTAAGGAGAAGCATTAAAACTTAATATGAACAGAAATTATCACGCATATGATGTGCTCATCTCCTCCTAATACCTAGCTCTATACGCTAAAGTATTTTTAGTAATTTTAACTATATATTCTACGGCTTTTGTGGTTCAGGGGTCATTCTTAAGAAATTGGGGCAAAATTTAAGCTTTAATGTAAAGAGTGAGGTACTGACGAGGGGGTGAACCCCCTCATATACGTAATAAAAACATGAGAGTATAGAAGTTCGTTACGTAAGCTATTTTGTAAGTTACGTATATCTTTTACTAATAAAAACATTTGTAAAAAGATTAAAGTTCTATTTACCTTTTTAAGTAACCAAAAAAAGGAGGGCAACTAGGCCTCCTCCCCCGCTCCTTTTTTCTCAAAATTATTCGATCAAAACTATGAGAAAGCCATTTAGCCCCCCCCCCCCAAAAAAAAGGCAAATTTCGTTTTAATTATTTATCTGCGGAGAGCCAAAATCCAAACATGCATTGATTCAAAACGTTCAAAAATTAAATAAAAAAAAACAATTTTCTTGTAACGGAAAGTAAGGAGCGACATTAAAACTTAAAACGAACAGAAATTACTTCGTATATGAAAGGGGCTGCTTCCTCATCAACGCCCCACTCTTTACGCTAAAGTTTGACTCTGTCTCTTAACTGTATTTTTTAAAACAGTAAATTTCTTATAGTGGTTTAATTTATACACAACCTTGCTAATTGCAATACGATTTAGTTTACATAGCACTGGTCAGAAATTTTAGAGCTTTGGAAGAATAAATATGCACAATGCATTTTTCGCTCGTTATTATCCAGAATTTTGATTCTAAAGGGGGGGGGGTTAATTGGGAAAGTCTATAAGAAAAACCAACGTTACAAAAAAATACTACACAAAATCTATGGGTAATTAAAATATGAAGGGCACTTTCTTTAATTTCTAGAATCAGACGAATATTCCCCACTGAAATTCAATCCCTCCCGTAGACTCTTACCCAAAACATAATCGCAACTAAACGCTTTTTAGTTCTTATTTTTGTAAAAGGTGATGTAAATCTACATTATAAAACATAAAAAAGCTTAAACCAGAATGTTCCTCGATTAAATCAGCTTAACGAGGCATAAATGTTAATGACACAAAACCTTTTGAGGACTTGGAAACATTTGAATAAAAGAGAATCTTGTTCCTGAAACAAAAATTCACAGAATCGGAATAGTTTGCTATTTAAGACTCACATCACAATCATCTCTTTTCCTCTAAGCCAGAGAAAAATTGGATGTTTCAATCGACCTGGTGTGAATGAAATTTTTCGAACTATCGTACCCAAAACAAAGCAACACATTCTCGTGTAAGCAAATTTTAGAGAGCAATGAAATTGAAACGTCGAAGCTTTCGACAAAGCAACGCTATGGTTGAGGTGGGGAAGTAAAAACTGACAAATATTTGAAACTAATACAGTGTTAATATTAGAACCTAGTGATCTAATTGCCCTCTTATCTCTTTTGACTCTTAAAAATTGAACTAGAACTTCCACTATCCAATTAAGTGAGGCCTCTATGAAGTTTATACGAGCATCCCTTCCATAAGAACCACACATACCCCCAGGGCATAACTTAGAACAGCTTCCCCCGGGACCTGAAGGGGGGGGAGGGTTGTATCGACATTCGAGTCTTTATCTGACCTTTAAAATATTCTTAACAAAATGGCTACCTCAAAATATTTATCGGATGAGTTTAGGGAAAAAGACGTCGGTTCTAGTTGACCTTGAATCTCTTTTGACCAATAAAAAGTGAACTATAACTTTCAATTTCCAATCAAATGAGCCCTCTCTACAATTTATATGAGTATCCCTTTCATAAGAACCATACATAGCCTACCCAAAGGGCATAACTTACAACACCTGCTCCCAGGCCCTGGGGGACTGCGTCGACACCTAATTTTATGTTATCTGACTTTTGATCTACTTTTAACAAAATGGCAATCTCCAATTTTTATCGGATGCAATTGAAAAAAAAGGGGCGCGTAGGGGCTAGTTGTCCTTAATTTAAAAAATGGCTATCTCAAGGTACTTATAGGACGGGTGTGAGGAAAATAGAGTGCGGAGGGGGGGGGCTAGTTACCTCCGGTCTCTTATGAGTCTTAAAAAGTGAACTAGAACTTTCAATTTCCATTCAAATTAGCCCTCTCCAAAGTTTCATACGAGCAACCCTTACATAAGAATCATATAGCCTACACTCCCAGGAACTAACTTACAACGCCTGCCCCCAGGCCCTGGGGGTGTGTTTCGACACCAGGGTTTTTATTATCTAATTTTTAAAGTATATTAAAAAATTACTATCTCAAAATTTGTATTGAATGAGTTTGGGGAAAAGGGCGTGGGGCTGCTAGTTTCCCTCCGATCTCTTTTGACTCTTAAAAAGTGAACTAGCACTTTCAATTTCCAATCAAATGAGGCCTCTATGAAGTTTATACAAGCATCCCTTTCATAAGAACCATATATGCCCCCCAGGGCAGAAATGAGGGCATATATGCCCCCAGTTCCCAGGGGAACGCCTCCTCCCAGGCACTGGGGGGTTGTATCGACACCGGAGTTTTCTTATCTGACCTTTGAACTATTTTTAAAAAATGGCTATGTCAAAACCTTACCGAAAGGGTCGGGGAAAAACAGCGTGGGGGGGAGGCTAGTTGACCTTGGATCTCTTTTGACTCTCAAAGTGTGCCCCGACTGCATAACTTACAACACCTGTCCCTAGGCCCTGGACGATTGTATCGACACCGGAGTTTTTCTTATCTGACCTTTCAACTATTTTTAACAAAACGGATATCTCAAAATTTTTATCTGATGGGCTTGGAACAAAAAAGGCGTGAGTAGAGCTAGTTGACCTTGGATCTCTCTATACTCTTAAAAATTGAACTAGAACTTTCAATATCAAATCAATGAGCCCTCTCTGATGTTTATACAAGCATCCCTTCCATAAGAAACATATACGCCCACAGGGCATAACATACAACACCTGCCCCTAGGCGCTGAGGAATTATGTCAACCCCAAAGTTTTCATTATGTGATCTATGAACTATTTTTTTTTTAAATAGTTCAAAGTTCTTATCGGATGGGTTTCAGGAAAATAGGGCGTAGAGGCTAGTTGCCCTCAAATCTCTTTCGACTCTTAAAAAATTAACTAGAACTTTCAATTTCCAATCAAATGAGCCTTCTCCGAAGTTTATACTAGCGTCTCTTCCATAAGAACCATATATGCCCAGGGGATTGCGTCCATGTAAGAGTTTTTCTTATCTGACCTTTGAACTATTTTTTGAGAAATGGCTCTCTTAAAATTTTCATCGGATGGGTTTGGGGGAAAAAGGCGTTGGGGGCAAGTTACCCACGGATCTCTTTTGACTCTTAAAAGGTTAACTAGAACTTTCAATTTTCAATCAAATGTTCCCTCTCTGAAGTTTATACGAGCATCCCTTTCGTATGAACCATATACGCCCCCGAGGATATAACTTACAACATTTGCCCCCCAAGCCCTGAGGGGTTGTGTCTACAACGAAGTTTTTGTTATCTAATTTTTTTTAAATGGCTATCACAAAATTTGTAACGGAAAGGTTTGGGGAAGAAAGGGCGTGGGGGGGGGGGGGCTAGTTTCCCTCCGATCTCTTTTGACTCTTAAAAAGTGAACTAGAACTTTCAATTTTCAATCAAATGAGGCCTCTATGAAGTTTATACGAGCATCCTTTCCATAAGAACCATATATGCTCCCAGGGCATAACTTAGAACGCCTGCTCCCGAACCCTGGGGGGTTATATCGACACCGGAGTCTTTTTTATCTGACCTTTGAACTATGTTTGACAAAATGGTTATCTCAAAAGTTTTGGAGGATGGGTTTGGGGGGGAAAGGCGTGTGGGGCGTGTATTTGACCTTGGATCTCTTTTGACTCTTAAAAACTGAACCAGAAGTTTTAATTTCCAATCAAATGAGCCCTCTCTGAAGTTTATACGAGCTTTTCTTTTATACGAACCATATATGCCCCCAGGGCATAGCTTACAACGCCAGCCACCGGGCCCTGGGGTGTTGTGTCGACACCTGAATTTTTGTCTTCTGATCTATGAACTATTTTTAACAAAACGGTTGTCTTAAAATTTGTATCAGATGCATTTAAGGAAAAAGTGGCTTGGGGGGGGGGGGGCTAGTTACCTGCCAATCCATTTTGACTCCCTCTATAAGAACCATATATGCTCCCAAGACATAACTTACAACGCCTGCCCCCGGGCCTGGGAGGTTGTGTCGAACCCGAAGTTTTTGTTATATAATCTTTGAACTTTTTTTTTTTTTTTTTTTTTTTTTAATGACAATCTAAAAGTTCTTACCGGATGGGTTTGAGGAAAAAAGGGCAAGGAAGGGGGGATAGTTGTCCTCCGATCTCTTTTGACTCTCAAAAAGGGAACTAGAACTTTATATCTCAAATCAAATGAGCCCACTCTGAGGTTTATACGAGCAACCCTTCTGTAAGAACCATACATGCCGCCAGGGCATAACTTAAAACACCTGCCCACGGGCCCTGGGGGGTGGTTTAAACATAGGAGGTTTCGTTATGATCTTTTAACTATTGTTAACAAAATCACTATCTCAAAATTTTTACCATATGGGTTTGGGGAAAAAAGGTGTGGGAGGGGGGCTAGTTGATCTTGGATATGTTTTGACTCTTAAAACTGGCATTAGAACTTCCGGTTTCCAATAGAAAGACCCCCTCCAAGATCTATGCGACGATTTCTTCCGTAAGAAGTGCCTCAGATAAAACATAGATAAACAATAAAACATTGGAGTCGTAAAGCCTCCACCATAGGCAACGTTATAGCGTTGTCTCTGACATAAAAGATCCAAGCCCCTTTTCATCAAAGGCATCTGATCAAAACTTTGAGATAGCCATCAAATTCAGCATAGTTGAAAGCCCAGATAAATGTGCCTTTGGGTATGAGATGACCCTCCCAACATAGTCCCCGGGGAAAGGGCTGCCAGCACTAAGTTACTCAATTTGCCTATCGCTCGCAAAGAGTATTTGTTATTGAAAAATACATGGAATTTTTTTGGAGAAGAATTTTTGGCGGTGGGACGATTTCCATGAGGAGAGTTTTTGGCAGAGAGGAAAGTTTCCGGAGGCATTTTCAAGAAGAAATTTTACACGAGGGGGAGGATTTCCTGACATTGTTTAAAAAACGATAAAAAATTTAATTTAAAAAAAAACTTTTTTTCAACTGAAATTAAGGAGGAATATAAAACGAACAAAAATTATTCAGTATATGAAAGGGTATCCCCCCTCATCAATACTCCGATCTTTACCGTAAAAATTGACTCTTTGTCACAACTCCTTGAGAACGACTCCTGAACCATAAGGGCCGTTCAATTAGACTAAGAAGTTTTTTAGAGTACCAAAAAACTTCAGCGTAAAAAATGGGGTATTGAGGAGGGAGTAACCCCTTTCATATACGGAGTAAAATTCTATTAGTTTTAAGTTTTAATTTTATTCCTTATTTTAATTTGAAAACAAACTTTTTTTTTAAACGAAATGTACTTATTTTTTCATTGCTGAAAATAAAAAAAAAATGTTTTTTCGTTGTTGAAAATGAAAAGAAATGGAAAAACAATATTGAGAATAATCATTTCCTTCAATGAAGCTAGAAAATGAAAAAAAAAGTTGGAATTAAAAAATAGCTTTTTGTAGGCAAACCTCCCGGGTACTGATCTTTGCTTGGTGAAGTGAACAGTGTCTAGGGTATCCTCCCCTCCGCGGAAATGCAATCCTCCCATACCAAATTCACATAAGGAGAAATAATTGGGTGTTATTTTTTCTAGATTAGTTGTGTTAACATTGATTTAATTTTTTTACCTAGTATATTCGTGAATAGGTGCCACTGAACTAGACAAAGAAAAAACAAACCTACAATACTAAAACAGTCTAAAATACCAATGTTTTCAAAAAAACATATATACACATAAACATATATACATTAGTTACTCATTTAAAGACTTTAAAATATCTAAGAAAACGATTGCTTTTTCATCAAGTATGGAATTTTCATTATAGTCAACTCCCCCCCCCTCCACCCCAGGTGCGGTATCATATATAACTATAATTTGGTAGTATCTGTTATTTTTTCTTACAATTTTTGACTTGTGTGGAAATAGATAGACTAGAATAAATGAAACAGCTAAAAGAGAAATAATAATAAAACAGGCAAAAAATCAAGGTAAGCCCCATTCTAAAATGAGTTCTTATGGATTAGCCTGCGGTTTAATATGTGCTTAGAATTTAATAACTCTTTCCTTTTTTAGACGATTTTAACCAAAATGAAAGAAAAGCAAAGTTACTTCATATGCTTTACTTGGAATTTTCGAATTTTAGGTAGAATTCAACACTTTTAATGATTAGTAATTTTATATAAACTATTTTTTAAGAAGAAAATAAATGACAGTAAACAATAAAGGTGTTTTTTTTTATCAAACACAAATTATTTTCAGACTTTTATTCAGTAATTCATACGAATGATTTATCTAAAATGTTTAAATAACTGAACTTACTTCTGCGTATGCAGCCCTTTGTTGTCCCTCAAGATGTTTAGCATGATATATACAGAAATATTTCCTATGTCCATTCAAAGACAAAATAGTTCCAATGCAATTCCTTGGATTGATGGACTCAAGCTGCTGTGGGTCAGGATTTCCTTCCCCAAGAGGAAGAGCAAGAGAAAGAAGTTGCTTATACCAGTCCAGGCCTCTTTCTACGTACATCCATCCAAACATCAAAGTTTTATTCCTAAAAATGCAAACAAACATGGGAATACTACGAGCTGTTAAGTTACCAAAAGAAGAATTACAGTAAAAGGACAAAAGACATTGAATCCTTTTGATTTGAAAAAGTTTTAGCACGCTTGATTTTCAAAAATAAATAAATATTTATACAAGAACAAGAGCTACGACCCACAAAGTGTACGAAAAGTGCATAAAAAGAAATATCATTTTCATAGCAATCATGGATCTTTTTAATTTCATATAAGCTTCTGTACCTAACCGTTTCACTGATTTTTCTTTTCCTTGTCTTAAAAAAAAGTCTAGTTAGAGCAACAACAAAAATATATAGTTTCTGTAAAGACTACCTTTGTCGCAACCAGCGACTTTATGTTCTTTCAAGTTTCACGTGTGGACACACAGAAATAGAGAAGACTTCAATTAGTAATCTACATCCTGGGGTGTTGAACTGCCTGCCAAGTCATCTGACTCTCTTTGCCTGCCATCAAGGTCCGATGACAGCACACCTACCTAGTATAGTATGCAAGAAGTCCTAAGTTTGATCCCCCAGGATGGCATGCTTTCCGTAGCGCACTTCAACTGCACAGTCATTGTGAAATGCGTTAACAATTTCGTTAAAAGTTCTAAAAAAAAACTTCTTCAATTTTAAAAAGAAATAACCGATGAATATTTTGCATTTCAACATAGAGCAAATTTATCAAAATAAAAACTTCTAGGAGTTTTGGAATAAAGAAAAATATGAATTATATTTTCGTCCATCTATATCAAAGCTTATATCTCAAACACTAATCCAGCCTCACGTTACACATTATTAGGTACTTGATAAAGGCTTAAGATATACTCTTGTTATCTTTATTTAGTTTCCCAAATCAAAAAGATCGTAGTAATGAATTGTAAATAAGAGTCGACTCGTGCTACTAATAGCCGAAACTTAGAAAACGGAGTTTTGATAAAAAGAGGCTTCACAAAACTAAGTAATGTTGTGTATATTCATGTATCAGCTATTATGGAGGAGGGTCAGTGGATCTTTCTTTGGGTGGGAGAGAGAGGGAGGGTGGCTGAAAACTCAAGTAGAACATTTATATGGCCAAACTTTCTAAGCTTCTGTGATCCTTCAGATAACCAAACCTAAAGTAGAAAGAAGGTTTTGGGATGGTGGGAGTAGAGCTTAGTCCCAAATCTTCCTTCATTCCGAGGAGTATTTTTTGGGCCACCTCTGTAATACGGGTATTGATATTACACTTTAGTAATTTGAATATTTAAATATAACGTAAAGGATTTCTTTCATGTTTTTGTCTCGCAAAAGTGGGAGGGAGAATCATTGTAAAAGATTTTTCGAATAACTTCTCTAGAAGATCGTGGAAATGATGATCCTGGAATTCTATTTTGATGCTTCAAACCCTCCTCTCCCCATTCCTGAGAAAAATCTGAAGGGAAGGACTTTTACAGTGGATGATCATATTATTCTCGAGGTAATATTTTACGAATATATGATTTGAATGTAAGAACAGGGGTTGAAAGAGGATGTGATAGCCGCCCTCACTTTTAAGAAATAAGAGCCTTTAAGAGCCTTGAATCACACATTCGTAGTAACAAGCTGTAAATTAAAGAGTTGCCATTATCAATAGACAATGGCAACTCAAAAAATAGACATTCTTCATTTAAGAGCCTTGGATCAAACATTCGTAGTAACAAGTTGTAAATTAAAGTTACCATTGTCAATAGAAATCGAAACTCTAATAAGTGAAGTATTATTTACAACAGGGACAGTAACAAGATCTATTGTTTACGCAGGTTATATCTATGCAACGTTTATTGATTTTAAAATTGTTCATCAAAAATGATTAACAAATAAAAATCTAGTATACATATGTTAGGAAAAAAGCAGGTAATCTCCCCCCAAAAGAGATACAATCAAAATGAAAATATTATAATGAAATGTAATATACATGAGAACCCTAGAAAAGATGCATAAACAATTTATATTTCGTATTTTCACAGAAGGATGATCATACATGTGCTTTTTTCTTTTTTTGTCTTGGGTGACTGTATCAAACTAGTAAACATAGGTTATTCTAAGAGAGTTCACGCAAATGCAAAACTCAAAGATCTAGTCCCCTTTTTGAATAACATATCACACGACCAAAAAATACCGAATTCTAGAATTGGGACCCGTAAAACAGCAATTTGGCCCAAACAATGCTAAAATGCTTTCGCCCACTGATTAGGCGTTCGTATTATAATCAATTTCTTGCAGCTTTTAAAAAGTAAAACAGTCAGTGAATATATATATATATATATATATATATATATATATATATATATATATATATATATATATATATATATATCTGGTGTTGTGCTGAAGACGGCCCTTGGACATAGGGCCTATATATTCACTGAATTGAATTCCATTGTCTTGAGAAAATTTCCCAATTGTTTCTAGGTTGTGTTTGTTTGATATGGAAAGGCAGTGTGGTATTCGTCGCTATGTATGGTAGTTTCAAGAGATACTGTGAAATAGTCTCTTCTGAAAAAAAAGGTCTCTCTTTCTTTCTCTTTCCATCTCCCTCTCTCTATGTCTCTCCTGTCCTATCTCTCTTAGACCTGGTATCAGTTGTTAAGGTTGATATCCGTATTAACTCATCTATCTATATCATTAACTCATCAAATTATCCCTCTATTCTTTCTTCTTTAATTGTATGGTTTGATTGTGCAGTGATGTTGTTTTCCTTCATCGCGTGTTCTCGTGTTTACCTGGCATTTGGCTTTGCAACGGAATTTTAGTCTTTATTTTTGTATTTAATTTTTTTTTTCTTTAATACATTCAATTCAACTTCAGTTTATCGCGGGGTAAACCGTTCATCTTGAAAAGAAGATCTAGTACACAATCTGATCTTTACGTAGGATACAAAAAAAAAGAGCAAAACACTCAAAGAGAAATAGGAAAACACTACAGAAGCATAAATCAAATATAATAGCCCCGCCAGTAATAAACTCAATATATGTTCGAAACTTATTACCCTCTATATTAATAAGTAGTAAGGTTTAAAAACAACACTGATGTCGAGGTCAATATTTTTAATTATAGAGACATTCGAGTACTAAATTACAAAAAGAAAAGTATTGCGAAACGAGCCTTCACAGAAATCCAATTGAAAGTTATTAAAAGTTATTAAGCTAACAAGTTAGGTGGCCTACTAGATAACAAAAAATTAAATAAAATAATAAATATCCATAGCCGGGCACTGCGAGCCAAACAAATTTTTTTTTTTTTTTCTATTCTACCATGCGATAATACCAATGTGAAAATAAATGCAAATAAAGAAAAGCAAGAGAGTATCAAACACTCATCATATAAAAGTGTATTTCTTGCTCACTAACAAAAGGAAAAAAATGGAGTACAACAAGAAAAAAAACTACGAATAAACAAAACACACGAAAAAAAACTTGCACATTGAATAGAACTTGTACAGGGACTGTCCTTGCAGTATTCATGAGAACTGGGGTATTTCGAGGACCCATGGGACGTAATGGCACACTTATTAATTAGGGGCTCAGGAGACCAATATTTTTAACAGAACTCGGATTTTTTTTTTAAATTCAAAAACAAAAATAAGAATACATTCGACTTCCAACCTCCTGTGTAGGAGCAAAAATGAGAGATTTTGGATCGTTAAAGCAATCTTGACACACCAGGAGCTACCAACTCAATTGGGTTTAACAACTCCAGAAAGTTTCTTGAACAGAGACGGGACAAAGTAGTTACTAATCCCTTTCAAAGTTCCGTAAAACTTCTTGTCCATAATCTTGAAATCCTATCCACACAATACAAGCCAAGCTGAATCATAGAAACAACTTTCTGTGACACAGTCTATATTCATTACCATCCTGTCCCAGAGATTCAAATATTCTCAACACATTCATAACCGGCAAATTTATCAATCCCAACTTAGGTTTCAAAGACTGTCAAAATCCCGCGATGTCGAAGTGATAGCGATTGTCGCTTGATTTTTTTTATTTTTTTCAACTTGAAAAGAAGCAGCAGCGTTCCTTGGTAGTCTTACATAAGCGGTAACCGTATATTTACTTTGAAGGAGTTTGTAGAAGAGCATTCATTTTTGCCGAAAAACTATAATAGGCTGCTTCACGCAGACACTCAACCTCTGTGGCGTACTTAATCATGAAAACAGGGATGCTAGAAATAGGTCCAGTTTTTATTTTCTGAATCAGTCCAAGCATATGCTTTAGACGCATCCATCGAAGCTGTCCTAGGCTCAGATTATGCAGATAACTGATATATTATAGATGAAAATGTTGGCAAAATGAATGAATTTTCAGAAGTTTAGTGAGTTCAGGGTGCATAAATACGTTTGGAATTGGCGTTAGGGAGAATAAGTCACTAAAGCTTGAAATAAATAAACGTGAAGAGGCGATGTTGGGTAACAAGAAAATCGATCAAGTGGAGAGCTTCACTTATGTAGTTAATATTATTTGTAAAGACAGTAAGTGAAGATGTAAAAAGTGAAGGTGTTAAAATTGGAAGAGCCAAGACCCAGGGTGTTTTTTTACAGTTGAAAAAAGTCTGGAAAAATTGAAAGATAAGTCTGCGAACCAAGATTAGAATATTAGAAGCTACAGTGACAATAGTAATCAAGCATGATTCTGAAGCTTGAGCGCTCGGGAAAAACAGAGGAGGATTTGCTACATAATTTCCAGAGAAATTGCCGACAGATTGCTCTAGGTACCCAAATGACTGAAAGTAAGCTGTACGAAAAATGTGGTTCAATCCTGCTTTCTAGGGTTAACAAGAGAAAGGTTGAGATGGCTGGAACAGATTCTGTGGATGAAAGATTGCCATAGATCGGCCTTGCTAACCAACCGCCTAGGGCCAAAGGAATGAGGCGGGAGGATGTCACAAAGAAAGATTTAAAATAAATGGTAACTTCTTGGTAGGGTGTAAAGGGGGGGGGGCTTTAATTATATTGGGAAGGGGAAGGAGCGTGAGTAGCTGCGTTGGCCTCAGGCGGCTTGGTGCTGTAGTGAGTTGTTAGTAGTTGTATTAGTATTAGACTCAGTGTCTTAAAGACAAGCATCCGAAGCAATATCCTTTCCCACAGCAGCTTCTTCCCCTTCACAATATCAGTCAGCTCAAAACAGCCATCAGAAAATTTAAAAAAGCGCCATCCCTCAAGGTGCTTGAGAGAGAAGAAAATCAACGACTTCTACCCCGAAAAGTCGAAAGCGTGTTATATTTGTCATAGTCAAAACCACGAGGCGAAATGCTGTCAGAGGAGTCAAAGAAATCAAAGGAGACAGAATATGTTACGCCCCAACCCCGAGAATATAGGATCCTCGTGGGGAATGCAACCTAGTACTACACTTAAGCCACAGTCAAAAGAGAGTACGGCAGTTGAGGGCATTAAGGCGCTCTTTCCATCAGCGGGAGTAAACATGATGCTGCGAAGTGTAACAAGTCAGCAAAGGAAGCGAAATGGAGAAAACATCTGATCTGAAAAAGGGAGTGGCGAAGAGCGGTAAAGCAAGCAAGCATGACGAGAAACAAAAATAAAAGTGGTTAAGTATGGTTTTGAAGCATACGCACTCCAGAAAACGGAAGAGGATTTGCTAGAGTTTTTCGAGAGGAATTGCCTACAGATTGTTTTGGATCCCGCATCCCCGAACGGGATGAAAAAATGTCGTAAGGAAAGATTTAAGGGAAATTGAACCTTCTTTAGAGGGTTTAAAGAAATAGGCTTTCAATATATTGGGAAGGAGAAAAGTGCCTAGCTGTGTTGTCTCAGGCGGCTTGGTGTTGCAGTTCATAGTAGTAGTAGTATTAGGCTCAGTGCGTTTAAAACAAGCATCCGATTCGATATCCTTTCTCATAACATGTTCTTCCCCTTCACAAAATCAGTCAGCTCCAAAAGTTCACGAGAGATTGGAGAAAAAAAAACAGAATTTTCTGCTCCCCTCTCCAATTTATACCGAAGGAAGTTCGGAACGGGCAAATACGCTAAATAATTTCAATGTTCAAATTCCATACTCATTTTCCGTTCATTATAAAGGATAACAGATTTATTCACAACACCGCTCGAGAGCTGAATCAAATGTAGTTTTTTCGCTACTAATCTATAACTAGTGAAAAGTTTTGGAAAGTTAAGGTTCCTGGGCTACCCTTTCGTAGCATTTTAAGGCTAAAAAAAAGTAGTTGAAAGGTTCAATAGCTATGACTCTGGGGATGAAATAAACCTCTACAGCCCTTGGGGCAGGGGCTGTAAGTTATCAAATCTATCCATTGTTTACACATGCGATTTGCTATTGGGAAGCTTTCAGGGAATGTTGAGGGAAGTTATGGACTAAAAAAAATATCATATGCATGCAGGTTGTCAAAAGGGCGCATCAATAGCATCTCAGGAATGGCTTTGGGTATTAAGTGGAAACTTTCATGGTGTACGGCTCAACATAAGGCAATTTGTGGCAGCTACTACTGCTACAACTACTACTTTAACCACTAGTACTACTAGCAATATTTCCACAGCGACAACCAGTACGGCTAAGGGTGGTAAAGTAAGAATCTCAGGAAATGTTCTAGGGGGAGTTGAACTAAATCAAAACGCACTAAGTGCATGAAGGTTGTCAAAAGGTACATCACTAATATCTTGGGAACGGTTTAGAGTCTTAATTTGAAACTTACAGGGTATGTTGATGGGGATATTCAACTATTTAAAAGGCACTATCTGTATACTAATACTAATACTACTGAAACTACGGGAATTCAGACGATAAATTCAGGGAATATTTAGGGGGATGTTGAACAAAATCGAAACACGTTATATGCGTGCCGGTTCCTAAAAGGGCGTATTATCAATATCTCAGAAACGGCAGAGAGTAGTAAGTTGAAACATTCAAGAAACTGCCCTGAACCTTTCAATTCAACATCGCCCTAATCATTCTCTGAAAGTTTTACCTTAATAGCCTTAGCAATATTAGTAAAGTAATCAAGTAGAACTACGAAAAAAGGTCAATCCTCAACATTTGAGAAATAGAAAAGTATTTGGCACCAAAGTGTTCAGAAAATTTGCTTAACAATATCTTCGAAATCTCTCGAAATCACCCATACAGAAATACCCCTTTTTCAGGGAAAAGAGAGAAAAGGGAGGAAAAAATGTCTAATCTACAGCATGGTTTAAACACTAATTCACAGTATAATTTGAAACACAAAATGGAGGTATATGTGCAATGTACCAGCTTGCAAAAGTATGTAAAATATTACTTGCAAATTCCGATATTGCTACTTTGAAACACCGATTTCAGACATACGTGTTGATGCAAAATGGCACATCTTCATACAAATTGTGAGATAATGTTTCATCAAAAAATAGGAGTTGAGGATTATTGATGTTGATAGTACATGAAATAAAGGTAAATGTAACGTGAATCAGCTTCCAAAAGAAAGTTAAATGTAACTCGCAAGTTTTGAAATGGCTACTTTGAAACAGTGATTTCGGAAAAAATTATTGATGGAAAATGGCATATATTTATATGAAATGATTTTAATGTTCACAGTATGCTAGATTGATGGCTTATATAAAAAACGAAATGATTTACAAAAAAACTAACTTGATGTAAACATCAGTTCATCTTTTATATAAAGATATGCCAACGTGAATTTAAATCTCTGATGAAAATTCATCACTCAACTTTGAAATGGGGAGGGTTTAAAAACATATTAAAATAGTAGAAATCATAGGGCATAGGGATAGTCACAATAAGTTTGAGATTTAGAGAGGGTTTGAAGAACCCATGTGCACATCCTTGATACGACATGTGCGAAGGAGTGTTTCCAGGGTGGGGACAACATTTCGTGGGATACAACTTTAATTAAAACAGAGAATAGGTAAATTAGATAGAAAATGTTCAACAGCTCTTGGACATAGGGCCAAAATATTCACTGAACTGATTTCCACTGTCTTGAGAAAATTTCCCTATTGTTCGTAAGTCGTACTTGTTTACTACCATGCGAGAAGCATTTCCGAGGATCAAAAGCCAAACTGTTTTAATTTTAGAAGGTGCAAGAAATTGATTATAATACGAACATCTAATCAGTGGGTGAAAGCACTGAGAGTACTGCCACCCAATATGTTAAACGAAGCAAAATTAAAGATATGGTTTGTACAAAAGAAATTTAATAGAGCTTACTTTCTATATGGCCAAACAATTCGATGAAACACAGGTAGAATTTTTGCTTTAGTTTCTTTATCAAGCAATAGAACAATAGTTCTACAGCCCGGTTTCAGTAGCCGAACCATCCCATTATATGTTTCTCCACGCAATTCATGCATCTTTAGCTGTAGTGTTGCAGTGCTCGCAGTGCTAGCACAGCTATTTGAAGACGGCGATGTAGCTTTAGATCTTTTAGCTTGGATAGTCTCCTCTTCTAGGCTTCTGCAAAAAAAAAGAAAGAAAACCTGGAATTATATCTCAATAGCAAACAAACAAACTACTGTAGCAGCACTACACTTTAAAGATCAGTTATCAAAGAGTTCTACAACTCTGATTTTCTCTGAGATTTTGGAGTTTCTAAAGGATATTAAAGTTACCTTGTGACTCCATTACATTTTCACCTGAAAAAGTCAATGAAAATAAGCTGGCTTATTAATGTAGATCTGCTGTTCAGAAGAGAGCGAGAGTGAGTAGGAAGAGCCGTATTGGTACCAGCCGGCCTCCATGCCTTAAACTGCTGGGGACAGGTAGCTCAAGTACTCGCACTTCCCACAAACCAAACAGAAGGGAGGAGAAGATGACATAGAAGGATATACCCTCATACAAATTCTGGAATTGGAACCTCGTGATGAAAACATTTTGTCGGGCCTGTTCTCCAACGGGAAGAAGAGGTCGTAACGGACAAGTGAAGTCCTTCGACCAAAGTATTAGAAAAAGAAGAAGACATGTTAACATAGACTATTATGCAGAGTTTCTTCCCGATCAGAAGCCAGATTAATTAAGACCACAAAAAAACGGAGAAAATCCAAAAATGAGAAACAATACTGATTCGATATTAATGTAGTAGCCACTAGGTTAAAAAATAACAAGGATTGTTTAGTACTTACTTATATATTTGACAGAGCAGAATGTACTTAAGTACATGTTATTAATAGCTTTTCTAACCTGGCTTCAAGCACAATTATTCATTATTTGCCGTCCTGAGTTTATTTTGCAAGTTTTGTTTTAATTCTTATTTCAATGAATATTTCAACGAACGTTCAAAGTTAACAGTCAATGAAGTGCTTTAATATTATAGTTTAAATAAAGTGTAGAGACAGAATTAATTGATGTGGCTTCTATCTAGGAAGTACTAGTAGTAGTAGAACAATTTTACTGAAAATAATCATTTTTATATAATAGCACAACAAAAGCGGAGCTTGCAAGGATGTGCTAAAACAAAAAACATAAAAAGAAAAAGAGTATGGAGCATGAGACCATTTACCGAAACAAACATAAAAATAAACAACGAAACACTACAATATAAAGGACTGTATGAAATTGGACTGTTGAAGGTAATAAATTTGCTGGAAATAATTATAATTTTGTTCTACAATAAATTTAACAATTAAATTCGGTTTAATTAATAAAAGTTAAATACAGTATAAACCCACTAATCATCTTATACGTGTGACTACTTTAATTTTTGTTTTATTTTTTTTTAAACTTGCTCGGTTGGCTGTTTTAAACAAAACTCCGTGAAATGGCAAATACAAAAAAGGGGGCAGGTTAGGGAGGGAAATATTAGACAAAAATACAAATCCCAACAAAGATCAGCATGTTTATGTTTCAGATTTAGATTTTTTCATTACTAAATAATCTTTTACTAGTATATGTAATATAATTTCAAGAAACAGTTTTATTGATGACACTAAATAAACTATCACTTTTAATACCTATCTTAATATATATCTTTTATTAAGCTGACTTTCCAACGATCCATTTTTTTAAATGTTTTCAGGTACTTGGATTCAGGTAATTTGCCTGCTGGATTATCAAAGCCAAGAAGAAAAAAGAGTTCTTCCAAGGCTTTTATAAAATTAGTTGAAGCGTACTCAAATCTTTTTCTAACTGTTCCACTTGTTTATGAAAGCTATCAGTTGGAACCCACACAAGAAAATGACAGCAAAGCAAAACGATGGAGGCTTAAAAGTCCTCCAAGATTCAATAGGAAGTCTATTCCAAAAACCAGCAGGAAAGCTTTCTGAAAGTGAAAGAACTAAGCTCTGACTTACAATAAATAATATCAGCAAATAATAATTTACTATGGCCTTTCTTTCTTTTTTAGTTTTGATTAATTATTTAATTTATTGTAGTCCTGAAAGGTAACAGTATTTCCTAACCAACAAACGGGAAAGGGAGAAAAGGAAGATAAATGACCCTTGATTAGACTAAGATTAAATTTTAATCAGTGTAGATGCGTTGACTCAATCAAGAAACATTGTCTCATACATTTTTTTTTCACTTGTCTCTTTGTACAGAACAGATAGTCGTAGGAAATTTTAGAAGGACTTATTCGATATTCCTTCGGGTGCCCTCAACACCACAAGGAATTGGATTACAATTCTAGGTACCCATTTTAATCGTAAAGTTTGAAAAAAAGAAAAATGTCCATTGGAGGGCACAAAGTGGGCAACTACAAGGGTAAAAACTCCGTATTACGCAGATAACTCGCGTAAGATGGTGGCTTCATAGATACATCTTAATAGAAATTAAATACTAAAAAAAAAAACTCAAATGAACATAAAGAACGACATTAGAACTTAAAACAAACATAAATTATTATATAAAACAGTTTAACCGCTACATATCTGGAAGCATATTAGATAGCAAAAAAAACAATTGCCTTTTTTAAATACTTGAAAGGAAAATTTGTCTAATAAAAAAACATGTAAATATGTCAGACCTTTCACTCCCGAAGCAGGGAGGGGGCTGGCTGCCGTCCAACATTTTTGGTCGCTTAAAAAAGGCATTAGAACTTTTGATTTGCGACCAAATGAACCCCCTATCGATCTTATATAATAACTGGTTCGATCCGATCAACCATGAAAAAAAACACGCATTCGTGATCTTGCTTCTGGCAAAAATACAAAATTCCACATTTGTGCATATAAGAACTTTAAAACTCTACAGTAAGGTGCTCCGACATGCTGAATCTAATGGTACGATTCTCATTAAAATCATTCGATTTTCCGAGGGTGCTTCTCCCCTTTTTCAAAAATTAGGCAAATTTTCTCATGGTCGTAACTTTGTATGAGTAATATTAAACTTGATGAATTTTATATATTTAGAATAAGCATCAAAATTTGATTCTTTTGATGTATCCATTGTTCTCAAGACTCTGTTTCTTAGAGTCCTGGTTACTATTGAACCACATCGCTTTCACTTACATTTCGTTACCAATAGACTGTTGGATGAATTCGTATATTTGTCTTTCGATGTGTATTTCGTTATCCAAGGCTTGTTTTTGAGAGTTTCGGTTTCTATCGATAAGGGTCGTTTACCGTTGATTACCATGAGCGGATCGAAAATAATATGGAGAAAATTTAATAACATTGTAAAATTTTTACAAATGTTCAGTCTTAATACACAAGGTGGATATGCAGGATCATTCAGTTTAACATAAATACATGAGGGTCAAAACCAAGGTAGGACAAGTTAGTCCGGGAGCTATTTGGTTGTTTTGTGTTTGTTTTTTAATAAGCATATATTTCGGGGATGATGCCTGGCACGGGGATACCATAGGGAGCTTATAGTAGGCGCGCCACTTTGACTGGGTAAAGAATTTAAAGCGCCAAAACCCTACAGGCAAGTGTGTATTCTCCTGACGAGCTCTTGTGTTGGGTTGTCGCTTTTGAATTATTTGTTTAATTTATAGTTTTAAATATCCGGTATATGACGACTTATACTTACTTACGACACGACTGTCTGTCCATGGACTATTCTTTGCGGTTGATTGTGTATGGTAATGCTGTTTGACCTATGTAATTGGATGGATGAGTAGGGTTAAGGCCTCGTTCAAGTACTTATCTATATTAATTACTAAAGTATGAAAACAGTATTCCTTTCTCCTTCTTGTTTTTATTATTATTATTTATTATTCGTTATTTATTATATTTTATATATATATATTATTATATATTATTATTTAATATTTATTATTTTTTATAGTTTACATTTTTTGTGTTTGGTTTTGTGGTGTGTGTTTGTTTCTGTGTTTGTGCTGTTGCATTGGTGATTTCTTTTTTCACTATAGAATATATATTTCAGGAGTCATTCTTGAAAAATTGGGACAAAAAGTAAAACTTCAGCGTGGAGAGCTAAGGATTAAGGAGGGGGCCGCCTCTTCATATGCGGAATAGTTTTTTTCGATATTTTTAATGTTAGTCCTTACTTTCAGCTGAAAAAAACTTGTTTTTTATTTGATTACTTTTGTTTTTTCAAATAATGCCGGGATATCCCCATCCTCCCCCCCTCGGTAAAGAATTCCACCCACAAAAAATTTCTCCATGGGGAAATCCTCCCTTGTAAAATCCCCACAGACAATTCCATCCTTGTTAAAAATTCCCCCAGAAAATGTCCTGTGAATCCCCCTTGAAGAATTCTCCTCACTTTCATTTGAATAAAAACTTGTTTTTTATGCAATGTCTGGTCGTTATTTAATCATAACTGAAATGCCTCCCCCCCCCCGTGGAATATTTCCCACGAAAATCAAGACCTCCCCCCTCCCGTAATGAAAAGTCTGACCTGCAAAAATTTGCCCATGGATAATTTTTCTTGCAGAATTCCCATCCCCCACGGAAAAATCCCCCAAACAATTCCCTTCCCTAAGAATATTTCTCCCGAACAATTCCCCGCAGCATCTCCACACCTAAAGTTGAGCAATCAAAGAGGAAGTGGGACAAATAAAAAAAAAACAATCGTGCATGAATTCTGGCCGAATTCCTCCGTCTAAGATTTTCCCTGCGGAAACTTTCCTCCCCATGTATAATTCTCCTTGAAAAGTATAACACCACAAAATATTCCCTTGAAAAATGTCGGTATATTTCCCAATGACAAATATTGTATGTAAACAATAGGAAAATTTCACAACTAACACCCCTTTTCCTAGGGACCGTGAGGGGTCATTTCATCCCCAGAGGCATAGTTATTTGACCTTTCAACTGTGCTGAACAGAATGGCTGTCTCACCATTTTGATCAGATGTCTTTGGAGAAAATGGAGGTTGGAGGGGGGCCAATTACTCTTCAACCCTTTTGGTTACTTAAACAGGGCACTAATATTTTTTAATTACCGTTTGAATGAGTCTTCTTCCCAATCTTTTAAGACCACTGGTTTGATACGGTCAGCCCTGGAGAAAAAAAATGCATACGTGACCATTCTTCCGGCAAAAAAATACAAAATTCCATATTTTTTTAGATAAGACCTTGAAATCTCTAAAATAGGGTTCCCCAATATTCTGAATGTGATGATGTGATTTTCAGTAAGATTCTTTGACATTTTGCTAGCGCTTCCAACTATTTTCGAAAATCAGGCCAATTTTCTCAGACTCGTAGTTTTACTTTTTGCACTTGCTACGCAAATTTATGCTTGTAACCGCTTCTAATTCTTAATGTTTACTTTTTTCACAGAAACGTTTGGCGAACGCAAATACAATTTCAATAGCACTATAAGCTTATTTCCTGAACGGTAAAAAACAATTCAATCAAGTTATAACGACCAAATCCAGCCAGTTTTCTAAACAAGTCTAAACTAACAACAATCACAAATCCTTCAATAAAACTGCTGACGAGGACTTTGACTTTTTTTTCGTTTTGTCAAATTCCTCAGTGTCTTCTTACTTTACCCAATATTTCAGAACCATAAATATTTTTTAATTATTATAAAAATATTAGAAATGATTTTTAAAATTAAAGTTCAATAGCTTTCAAAGCTTCAATTAAAAATAATGAACTCTATCTATTTTTTACAAAGCTGGTCCACCCTGGTAACAGAAAACAAGCAAGAAAAATAGATTTAGGGTAACTGATCATTACCTACATTCGTTTATGATAAAATTTTGAACGAATAATCAAAAGATATACAAAAAGCTGCCTTGGAAACACCAACAACTTGTTATCCTGCGCATTAGACTTTCTAAGACTACAAAAAAGAGGGTTGTAGCAAGCCGAATACTAATTAGCAGATATGCTAATTTTGTTCCTTTTTTTCTCTCTCTTCCTTTCTTTTTATGCTAAAGCATGGTTAAAGAACTTTGGCATAATTAGTGACAGTTAGTCATTAGCCATGGGATTAAATTTAGACACGGACTTTAATTTAGACACGGAAAATCGTTCATGGGAATGGTTTGGTGGAAATCGGTCATTTCATATTAAAAGGATGTTCAGATTACAAGGGATGTATGAATCGGCAAACCGAGTTTTACTTGTTTTTTAAGCAAAAAAAACAAGATTTTTCAAATAAGAGTAAAACGTGGCAATTGAAGCTTATAACAAACAGAAAGTGTTCCGTATTGGAGGTTTTAAATTCCTTTCGCCGATACAAATAAAGAAGGATACTAAACAATAAGACAAATAAGTTCAAACTTTCTTTAGAAAAATCAAAACTTGCATTTCTCAAAAAGCTAAAACCTTTACAAATAATATAAGCCTACTGATGACATGAGATCCTCCAATAAAAGAAAAATCCTACTCTTATCCTTCATCGATATGCCCCCAAAAGAGACCATTCCGATTAAACGTAAACGTTTACATATTTCAAGGAGTTCCTTTTATGAAGTAACGTATGGCTTTGTTAGAGCACAAGATACAGTATACCTTCTTGTATTTGGTAATTTGTGTTTTTCCCCGTTACAATCTCTATTGTCCCTGATTAGTCTATAAAGTCAACTTACTAATAATAACATCTTGCATTAATAGCCAGCTCTTTAGTCATATTGTTAATATACTTTAGAGTCTTCTTTATACCTTTTTCTAAATCATACAAAAAACTTCCGGTTTTTCGTAGCTGTAACCTAGTAAAGAACAATTAGACTGTCAAATAAGCTTAAGCCTTAGTTTCCTCTGATATTTTTATTCCACGAAAATGTTTTAGTCTCAATATTCTCTGATGTTTGTACGTCATCATCAGTTTCTTCAGCTCGCATCATTTTGATGCGAGCCAAAGTGTCTCTTCCAGTATTCGATCCTGTGTTCGTCCCTGTCTTTGTTGTTGCATTCCTCAGCTCTTTCTTTCCCTTATCTTTTTCTGTTTTTGTTCCTGCGTTTGAAGATGTGTGTGTTCTTCTTTTCTTAGTATCAATAGGCTTCGACAATAGTAGGATGTCGAACTAACTGTTGGCTGCTGTGTCATAAAAAGTAGAGTTAATAGTTAAGTTACGTAATTCATTAATATCCTGCGCTCGATGACACTTGACCTATGATGACGTCGTATATTCACTTGCAGTACCAGGGAAGGCACAACCCCGTGATTGGCTCTTGTCATATTATTCTGACGCCATGACATAATTTATAGATATTTGTATTAAAGAAAAAATGCAAGATGGGCTCTAAGCCCCCTAGTGAGGATTCTAGACCACAAGAACTCCATTGGCTATCTTAAGGGTTTTCACTTCCCGGCATTTTGACCCTCTTTAAAGATCTGTGCTAAAAAAAAAAAAATAATATGGTTTTCTATGAAAAATTGCATTTCTACTTTAATCCAATCACTTTTCTTGAAAGGGGCGCAAGAACTTCTGATTTCCAATTGAATGAGCCCTCTCCCAAGGTTCTACGACCGTCCCATCTATATAAAGTAGCCAGAGGGGGGAGGACATGGAGGCCACATCATTTTCTTACTAAGTGCGGACTCAGTAAACACATTCTGATAAATAATAACACTTACACCAGATATGCCATGACATATGCAACAGCCATGATAAAAACGATTGTAGCAATGACAGAAACAGCGGCCAAGAGGTCTTCCTTTCGTATTCTATCTTTGATCGATTCCAATAGTATTAATATTCGATTGTAAATCCGTTGCAATAGTCCAGCGGCATTCTCATCGACCAGTTCCTGAAATTTAAACAAATAAAGCAACTTAAGCAAGGGTGCTGAACTACTTTTCATGTTGTCAACATCTAAACCATCGAATTATATTTCATTTTCACTTTCTTGATGGTCTGAGGTACCTGTTGGTTTGAATTAATTACATTTTTGCAAAGACTGATTTTTGGATACACAGTCGTGACTAAATGAATATAAAATATGGACATAGAAAACATCGTTTGGAATGCGGTGTTTAATTTTGTTTCGAGAGCAATGCTAGCCGCAATAAAACATCAACCGATTATTAACCGCGCTGCAGAGTTTTTCTCCAGAGATAGTATACCGAGTACGAAAGAATTGATCCTACTAAAATCTGTGACCCTTTCCGTAAAGCATTTAAGAATGAAGACGATACCTTGGATATCGTAAAAAAAATCCAAATCGTCTAAAGAAAAGCGTCAACTACCTGCTTTCGTAATTTTTAGCTTACCGAGGTCCCTGAATGTGGAGAAGAAATAGGTACATGCGTAACAACTAAAGTAAATGATTTGTGTCAGCGTTTTGAAGGCTCATGAAACGGCTCAATAAAGGCGTGCTTATATTTTTCAATCAAACCAGTTTCCCAACCAAATTTAATTCCCCCACAAAGCTGTCTAGCTCTGTAGTGGTTACAAACCCTCCGTCACTGAAAACCCCATTGGAGCACAAAGCGTTTACAGAATTGCGTGTGGTAAATCCCTTGATATTTCTAAGGTTAAGCTCAGACAAGGCAAGAGCTAAGAGCTCGTATGGCACTTGTGACAAGGCAAGAAGAGCTAAGGGCTCATATGGTATGAGCTCTAACAAAATTCTAAGAATCCATAGATTGATTTAAAAGGAAAATCAGAGGCTTAATGCCGGTCAAGATTTAAAATAAGAGCTGTGAGTCACGATGTCCTTCTAAATATCCAAATTCATTAAGATCCGATCACCCACTCGTAAGTTATAAATACCGAATTTTTCCTCTCCCTTTAGCCCCCCTGATGGTCGAATCTGGCAAAAACGGCTTTATCAAGTCAATTTGTGCATGTCCCCGACACGCCCACGAATTTTCATCGTCCTAGCACGTCCAGAAGCACCAAACTCGCCAAATCACTGAACCCAACCCCCCAGCTCCCCCAAAGAGAGCGAATCCAGTTTGGTTACATCAATCACGTATCAAGGACATTTGCTTATTCTATCTACCAAGCTTCATCCCGATTCCTCCACTCCAAGTGTTTTTCAAGATTTCCCCCTCCAACTCCCCCCAATGTCAAAAGATATGTTCGGGATTTGAAATAAGAGCTCCGAGACATGAATTCCTTCTAAATATCAAATTTCATTAAGATCTGATCACCTATTCGTAAGATAAAAATACCCCAATTTTCACGTTTTCCAAGAATTCCGGTTTCCCCCTCGTCACAGCATCAGGTCAGAATTTAAAATTAGAGCTTTAAAGCACAATATCCTTCTAAATATCAAGTTTCATTAAGATCTGGTCACCCTTTCGTAAGTTAAAAATACCTCAATTTTCAAAATTACCCCCCCCCCTCCCAACTCCACCAAAGAGAGCAGATCCGGTCCGATTATGTCAGTCACGTATCTTAGACAGGTTTTTATTCTTCCCATCCAGTTTCAACCTGATCTCTCCGCGTTAAGTATTTTATAAGATTTCCGGTCCCTCCAACTGCCCCCCCAATGACGCTGGATCCGTTAAAGATTTAAAATAAGAGATCTGAGTTACGAGGTCCTTCTAAATATGAAGTTTCATGAAGATGCGATCTCTCCTTCGTAAGTTAAAATAAGTAATTTTTTCTAATTTTTCAGAATTAACCCCCCCCCCCCAATAGAGCGGATCCGTTCCAATTATGTAAATCACGTATATAAGACTTCTGCTTATTTTTTCCACCAAGTTTCATCCCGATCCCTTCAATCTAAGCGTTTTCCATTATTTTAGGTTCTTCCACCCCAAACTCCCCCAAATTTCACCAGATCCAGTCGTGATTTAAAATAAGACTTTTGAGACACGATATCCTTCTAAATATCAAATTTCATTGAGATCCGATCACCCGTTTGTAAGTTAAAAATACCTCATTTTTTCTAATTTTTCACAATTAACCCCCGCCCCCAACTACACCAAAGAGAGCAAATCCATTCTGGTTATGTTAATCATGTATTTAGCACTCGTGCTTATTTTTCCTACCAAGTTTCATCCCGATCCCTCCACTCTAAGTGTTTTCCAAGATTTTCGGTTTCCCCCTCCCAACTCCTCCCCCCCAATGTCACCAGATCCAGTCGGGATTTAAAATAAGAGCTCTGAAACACGATATACTTCTATATATCAAATTTAATTGAGACCCGATAAACCGTTCGTAAGTTAAAAATACGTCATTTTTTCTAATTTTTCAGAATTAACCCCCCCCCCAGATACCCCAAAGAGAGCAGATCCGTTCCGGTTATGTCAATCATGTATCTAGGACTTGTGCTGATTTTTCCCACCAAGTTTCATCCCGATCCCTCCACTCTAAGTGTTTTCCAAGATTTTAGGTTTCCCCCTCCTAACTCCCCCCAACGTCACCAGATTCGGTCGGGGTTTAAAATAACAGCTCTGAGACACGATATCCTTCCAAACATCAAGTTTCATTAAGATCTGATCAACCGTTCGTAAGTTAAAAATACTTCAATTTTTCTATTTTTTTCGAATAAACGACTAATATCGAATAAACGGTTAATACCAAGTGCCATAAAAAAATAGATGGTAGGTATCCGTTACGCAGAAGGCTACTGCAAGTAAATTGGCGCATACGTCAATACGCCCTCATACGTCGGTATAGTTAATCCCGAGTCTCTTAGTGCGGAGGATGTACAAAAATTAATAGCCAGTTGTAAGAAATCTGAAAAATGAGGGAAATACGCGCCTTAAAGCTGTGTTTTCCAAGTAGAGATGTTCTTTGATACTGCCGCAAAAATGCCGATTAAAATTGACTTTGAACACTTGAGAATCCAAGAATATTTTTATCTTCCGAAACGTTGCTTCAATTGTCATGAAATCAGCCATATGTCAACACAGTATAAAAATGCCAAGAAATGTGGCAATTGCGCTCAAAATTACCACATTGCGACGAATGAAAGCCCGTTTCAGAACCCGATCCGCTGATTGAACTTTCAAAGCCCCAAACAAACGTGCTACCATGCTAACTGCCCGTTGAACAAGACTTTGAAGCCGAAAAACTAATCTGTTCAAAATGGTTGAGTCCTATACTAAAAGGCGCGTCGTGCCATGGAACCTGAATGTTAATTTCAGTGCAAAAGTCGCCGTGGTAGAATAACTTTGCCTTACTAAAGAAATCATATGGATACAGGAACATTTTCTCTCTGCTAATAATACGAAACTACTCGATATAATGGCCTTAACATGTGCTCCACTTTGTATAAACAAAAAGGCCCAGAAAACAAGGGCACCTCTCAGGTGGACTTGCTACAATAATAGATAGACATACTGACTCTGACGTTGATACTGGCCTGCTTTTCAATCAATTGCTATCGAATCAGTTGTTACTGGCTAAAGTGTCTAAAAGAAATTGTTATTCTAGTTTAATGGCCCTTGCTTTTCAGCAGTTGTTTTGGAATAATCACCAGATAATTACAGAATTAGCTCTAAGGGAGAGACGATAGGAGGGTGGAGGTAGAAATTGATATATAATCCTTAGGCATCCAAGAATTTTGTTGTTGTTTTTTTTTTTGGGGGGGGGGTTGAAACAGGCACGGTCACTTGAATCAGAATCTAATTCTGAAAGAGAGGAGCTAGATTTACAAGCAAATCCTGTTGAAGACAGTCTTAATGACTGTGAAGTGATTGAATGTTCCGCTCTTATGATCCAGTGCTTAGTTAATCAAGGTCATGCAAGTGCTAGAAACCTCATTTTTAATTGTATTCAGTACTTTTATAAATAAATAAACATATCATATATATTATATGAGGAATGTGGCTGAACACGGCTATTCAAATGTTCAAGGTTGTTAGGGTAACATTTATTTAGGTTTAAATATAGAAAAAAAATGAATAATATGATTTTACTCCCAAATAATGCTAGTGCTGAGGTATTACCGTAGGCACAAGATTACTAGAGGGATAAACTAGACAGTCAATTAAATTGATAAACTAGATGAAGGGGCATTAGCCTTTTTAATCCCAGGAAAATCAGAATCATTAATAAATTTCATTAAAAGTTGGTGATGCTTAAAAGGAAATGGTCAATTGGTCTTATAGCTGTAATCCTGTTTGTAACCCTTTCAATCTTTAACACTTCAGAAAAACGATGTAATTTTATTTTAGCTAATATTTCACCATTTTAAAATTATAACTAGAACTACGTCGCATGGGTAACGTGAGGTGCTGCCGCAACTTTTGTTTGGTTTCATAGCTTAAAGTGTTGCGAGAGCAACACTTTGGGGTTTTTTCCTCGCTTCGATTAAATGCTGAAGTTGTTAATCTGCAAGGATATTAACATAAATACTAGGTATACCAACTCATTGCAAAAGTTGCAAACCCCTCATTGCAACTATCGAAAGTTGCGAAACCCTCATCGCTGAAGATGATTGTAGCCCAGCAGCCGATTATTACTTACAAGTCCCCTACATGTCTTACCACTTGAACCAAATTGGTATTACCTTTAAATACACCGGAAAAAAATAATATGACCAACTAGCAAAAGTTGCGAACCCCTCATTGCCGAAGATGATTATGAGCTAACAGCCGACTGTTGTTTAAAACTCCCCTATGTCTCACAATCGGTATCGGCCTATTTTTGGTTTCAGTGTGTACCTTACTACTGAAGTTGTCCACCCTTTAAACTTACAAACTGGTATCTCTCATGAAGAAAATTTTTTATTAAAAATGGATGATACATACTTTGATCGGCTCATCAAGAGCTATCAACTGCCGTAGAAAAAAAAAATCTATCTGTCTTAGTTCAGAAGTTAACTTTTTTGCCGCAGGTCAAGTTTCTAACGTCATCACTTAGAAAGGAGCAAAGAATAAACTCCAATTTCTTTAGCAATGAGAGAACTTTTAAAGTTTAAGAGGAGCATCCGATACCATTTCTCTACCGCAATCCCAAGTGCGAAAAACCGAATGATAAACTCAGCTGAAATCACGAACAGAAATGGGTAAACAATAAATTGCAGCCCTTTCGGTCCCCACTTTTTTGTTTCTGTAAATTTTTCTATTAAACACTCAAAGAAGATATATTGGCTTTGGGGCCGGGTAACTGCCGCATATATTCAACACCAAAGAGGTTAAATCCTTACCACTTACTAGGAATAAGCTGACATCAGGGTGCTAGGAACGAAAAAAAAAAAAAAAAAAAAAAAAAAAAAAAAAAAAAACCGACAAAACCATAGTGCTACTCTTGCAACACAATTACCGGTACTATAATATACTTTATCGTTCTGATAATAAAAGACCTTAGTCAGCCAGACCGCCTTTTAAACCGGGAAACACAGCTACACATAAAACAAAATCTTGTTCAATCCTTTTTCTGCTAGCCTCTTCGCGCTTTTGCGTTCTTAAATTGTAAGCCGTCATAAAATATCTCAATAAAATATGTAAAATACCAGTGAAAAACGTAAAATACCGTTAAAATAGGTAAAATACAGAGATTAAGCAAAATGCGTAAATTACTTAAAATACCAATTTTATGGGGATCTGTAAAATTACGGTAAAATACGTAAAATACCCAATTTTAACGCGACCAATTTTACCAGTTACAACACTAGCCCAAAGGGTCGAATTCAAATTTCAAAGTCATAAAAAACAATTAGAACAAAAAAAAATCATTGAAAAAAAGAAAACGTAAAAACTGGCAAACAATACCAAAACAACAATAACATAATGAAAAATCATTTCTTAGTCAAAGTAATTAAAATGCACTGTCGGATTAAGTTAAAAAGGAAATAAACAGGTAAAACTAAAAGACTTTGATAATGTACATCTTTGAAGAAAAATTAAAGGAACATGCAAAACAAGGGGGGGGACAAAACAAAAGAACAAAACACAAAACTTGGGTAACGCTAGTACTAAAAAAAAAGGAAAACTGGCGGAATATTTTGTCTATTTTTTGTGAAGGGGACAAAGAATTTCATATCTGGAGATAAAGTAACAAGTGGAGGGGGGGCAAGCTAGGAACGAGTAAAGAAACCGACCGAGGCGGGTGAAATATTTTTTCATATCAGGAGGTAAAGTAACCAGTGGAGGCGGGGGGGAGCAAACTAGGAACGAATAAAAAAACAGACTGAGACGGGTGAAATATTGTTGGGGAGTGTCTTTTGAGAAGATATTTTCCATGCGAGGGTTTGCTGTTTAATTTTTTGCAAATCCCAGACACAACGTAATTCTCCAGTGCTAAAGTGTTTCCGATCTGGATTTTTTTTACTTTTTTTTTTTTAGAAGGAGAAAAAGAGGCTATGGAATCTTTGCTTCTTTAAAAATTATTTTAAGTTATAATTAAAATTATAATAAGTATTAGTAATATAATAAGAGCAGCTGAGGGTATTAAGTTGAAACTTTCAGGGCTACTAATATTACTACTTTTACTACTGCTATCGAACTAAATCAAAAGGGTTGAAGTGCATCCAGGTTGTCAAAGTAGCATACATACAATGTCTTAGGAATTGTATTGGTTATTAAGTTTTATTTTTCAGGGAAATATGACGCTGTGTAAAGCTAAATCAAAAGATACTGTGTGCATCCAAAGTGTAAAAAAGGCGTAAAAAGCTAGTAGCACCTAGGGATGTTATGCTGGAAAGCCCCAAAAATCATGCAGATTTTCAGCCCTGCAGATTTTCAACATAAAGATCTGAATATTTTCCCCCGTGCCCGTCAAAACAAAGCACTATAGAACAAATATTGTTACGAATTGTTTTAAAATTTCGTCCAACATGTATACAAAAAATTCAAAATCCGGATTCTTAAGGAGAAAAACCGAAAAGATTTAAAATATTCTTTATTTAATCAATCAAAAAGACTATTTCAATTAAAACAAGTAGAAATTAATTTGAAAAAATATTTTCCATAAAAAAAATCAAAGAAAAGTAAAGAGCTATGTTACACTAAGGATGAGCAAGAATACTGTCAAATAATTTTTCGGGGGTAAAACTAGCATAAACGACCATCAATAAATAAATGAAGCTCACAACGAAAAAAAAAACGATATATAACCAATTCAAACTCAAAACAAGCAGAAACTACGAGGAGTAGGGCTTACACCCCCATGCCTTCTACGGACCAGGACATAATTAGCAATTTAATGGAAACAAAATACACTTTAAATGTTTTCTCTTTTTTTAATTTTAAAAAATCCAAAATTTTAAGACATTTAGGAATGGATATCAGTATACATATTTAACTGACAAACCGCATTCATTTGCTTTTTCAGCAAAATTAGTTATGATGGTGATTTTTTTGTGATATGAGAAACAAAAACAAAAAACTTGTTTTCATAAGGAAAAGTCAATAAATATAGGATTGTTTTGGATAAATTGTTTTCAGCAAAGTCCAAATTATGTTATGGCCTTCAAAAGGCATGGGGTGCATCAGCAAGACTACTCTTAGTTTCTGTGCATTTGGATTTTTAAATACCTGTTTCTCTGTCATTGGAACTTGAAACATTAACATTATAACAATCAAATGTGGGATTGGCTCCCAACAAGCATTAAAAAGTACGTTTACATATGTCCAGTTCCAATGTTTTAAGAAGAGGACGAATCATGGTTTCCCTTTGAGGGGAATGGAATAAAGAACGGACACTAGCCCATAGTAGCCAAAATTTGAAAATATGTTTTGATTTCTTTTCTTTACAAGTTTTAGAAACAAACGTCAAATGAAGAAGAATCGCGATTTGACGCTGAGTCAGGAATGGTAACTATTATTCCAATTAATCTTCATGGCAAAAATTCGTTGCGAAGGCAAATTTGTGAGAATTAAAAAAAAAATTGCCTGAAACCAAAAAAAAAATTATTTATCAAAATGGAAGCTACGCCGTTAGAATCACTATGGCCGAAGGAGAATCCCAGCCCCCCATCTTGAGCAACATAGAAAATCAGTTTTTCTAATTATATCCTAGTCGGATTAGCAAGAGGCTCAGATTGGCAATAACCTACAATTGATGTGCGGCAATTTTTGCTCACTTTCGGTTTAATCGATATTGCATATTCTTCTGTTTTTTACGTTAATACACGTTAGCCTAAAGAACTACCTTCACAATCGTTCATACCTTACAAACATGTAGGGGCCGAGGCAAAAAACTTAAAAATTACCATGACGACTTTCTGATTTACCAAAAACTTGTTCTTTTCGGCTTTTATCAAAACTGAATTATGCTTGATGGTTATGACTCTTCTCTGAATCTATATATATATATATATATATATATATATATATATATATATATATATATATATATATATATATATATATATATATATATCATGAAAAGAGAAATCACCAATGCAACAGCACAAACACAAAAAAAAGAAAAAAAAAGAGAGACAGAAGGAGAAAAGGAAGACTGTTTTCCTAAATTAGTGATTAATATAGACCAGCACTTGAATGAGGCCTTAACCCTACTCATCCATACAATCACATAGGTCAAACAGCATAGCCACACACAATCAACCATAAAGAATAATCCATGGACAGGCAGTCATGTCGTCAATAAGTATAAGTCGTCATTTACCAAACAATAGAAAAAATAATATAGACAAATAATTAAGAGGCAACACCCAACATAAGGGCTCATCAGGAGAATACACTGGCCTATATAGGGTTTCGCCACTCTAAATTCTCTACCCAGCACAGTGTTGTGGCTACCACAGAATATCCATGGCATCCCCGCGTCAGGTATCACCCCCAAAATATATGCCTATGAAAGAAAAAAAAACAGCAAATGTAAAACAACCAAGTAAAACCAAAACAAGCTTATCCTGTTAATATATCCCTCCCTTTATCAACAACAGGTAAACTAAATATTATAAATTTTACCAAATCACAAATATTAACACATTGCAAAAAACCTGAATGAACTAAACAATTATAGAATTCATCTTTACCATGTGGCTAATTTTTAAGAAAATCCGCTCAATTAGAAACACAATTCAAAATAAATGGCGCTGCGACAACATTTCTCGAACCTCCGAAATTAGTTGAAAATTTCTTTAAGTATTTCTAGATAATTCTTTTGATATTTATTTAAAAGTTCGTTATAATGAAAACTAAATTTTTTAAATTGCCAAGTTAACTTATTTGCAGAAAAACCTCTAGATATCAATTTTTGGCTTAAGATTTTACATCTATTTTTAAAATCAATATAATTACTACAAATCCTTGCATAACGAAGTAACTGTGAGAAAAACGCTGAATATGTGATATGTGAGTGTATATTACTTTCAGGGAATGGGAAACTAATCACTTCAAAATCAAAATCATCCGTTTTATTATACATTTTAAAACTTAATTTATTATTATCACAAATATTAATATTTAAATCTAAGAAATGATCTTCATGACCAGCGCCATGACTAGGCTCAAGAATAAGCTCTAATGGATATATATTTTTAGAAATATCAATGAAATCCTTACAATTTAAGACCAAAATATCATCTAAATATCTTTTATTATTTGACAAAGCATGTTTTAAATTAATTGGATTATTCTTATCCATCATATATTTATATTCTAGTTGACTTAAAAACAAGTCAGCTATAAATGGGCTGGCATTCCCCCCCATGGGAATTCCCACAATTTGCTTGTACAAATCACCCCCAAATCTTATATAAGTATTGTATAAAACAAATTCCAATAACTCAAAAATCATATCCAAGCTGTAACATCTCAAGTTAACTGTAGTATTAAAGCAATTTGTCCATACAGCTTTTTAATTATAAATGTCTATTTTTAAGAACCTTTTACTAGATAAGAGGAAAGATTTCTTGATAACAGTTTTTAAATTATCAAACACTACATTAAGTGATAAATTAGTATACATTGTCGCAAAATCGAAAGACTCAATTCTTTTAGCTGAAACCATTGTTAAAGAATCTATCACCTGCAGTGAATTATTAACACTCCAATATGGATTAAAATTCGAAAATTTTTTTAATACCAGAACAATAGGTTTTAAGTTTATTTACAATTTCCTTTAAAATAATAAAGAAAGGTCAGTAGCAGCAATGCGGGTTGGACATTTAGCTGCTCCAGCAATAAACCGTGGTTTAGGGGGATTCTTATGAAATTTTACAGTCCAATATAGGAAAGGGAACTTTTTATCATTGTCATTTATTTTAATATTAAAATTTTTAAAAAGTATTTCTTCAGTCTTTTCAATTATATTCTTATCCTCTATATTTACCTTTTCGTAAACATTAGTTGTGCATAACTCCCTTTTTAAGATATCACAATACAGCTTCTGACAAATTATGGCAAAATTATTATTAGCTTTATCAATTGGCACAATTACAAATTCATTCTTTAGATTAGCAATTGCTTGTTTAATCTTCGCATTATAAAATAATGATTTAGTGTTACTATTTTTTAAGTTAGAATGTATTTTATTTCTTATTCTACTAATAATTAAATTCTTCCAACTTTGAAAATTCTCTTTATTTTTATTCTCTTTCTTGCACCACTTATCAATAAATAAATCAAAATCATTTTCCAAGCCATCAAGAACACTCGATGGTTTCAGATGATGAGAAAGACGGAAATTAGCCCCTTTATTCATTATAATTTGAAGATCATCTTACTTTATTATTGACAAGTCCCCTGTTATAACATGTTTGTAAGTAGGATTTACAAATGGGCCAAGTTGCTTACAATTACAAACCGGTTTCCAATTTATATCACTATCTAGTCTTTTTAGTATTAAATTATAATTAAAAATAATTTGCCCAATAGTTTTTGAAAATTTATAAGTTAAAACTGGACTATCATTATAATTCAGATTACTAGGAAGGGCCTGTTTCACATGCCGCTGATTTAAAATTTCTGGTAAATTAATGTCTTCAATCTGCTTACAAGTAAAATTAATAGGTAAATATAATCTGTTATCCTTATTACTAATCTTATCGAACTTTTTCTTTTTTAAAATAAATTTCGTTTTAGTTAGAATGCAAATTGTATCACATATTACTTTAAAATTATAATCAAGAGCTGTATTATTCTCAACAATCCAGAAAAGTTTGATTAAATTCCTCTTGGATAAATTATTTAGACATTTTATTACAGAAATCATACCCCTAGATTCAAGTAGCTGGCATAGATCTATAGAAAGCATATGTACATCTAATTCATTTTTTCTATTATTTTTCCTATGTCCTCTCGATCGTTTTTTACGTTTAGTAGGACAAGTAAAAGAAGGATGGTCCATAAAACCATCAATACATTTAATAACAACATGAGACATGTCACCATATTTTGCTACACGATCATTTAGCCCAAAAGGATAAGCTGTACCAAAAGTATGGATCCAGAAATCCTCCTGTTTACGTAGTCTATTATTCTTCTCTTCTTTATTTAAATTTTCTAATTCTAAATTTTCTAAAATTGTGACAGTTATATCTAATATGGAACATTTACCATTATTACAATGTTGAACTAGATAGTTATTAGTTTTTTCATTATTAACTGTTGTCTTATGTCCAGAAAATCTTTTATATATATTATTAGTTGTTTCCCCCACATATTGTAGGCAGCATTTATTACATTCTAATAGGTAAATTACATTGGTTGTTCTACAATTAGCATTACCACGTAACTTGCATGCAAAATTTTTATTATACAATGTACTCTTAACAGAAGTCCGTGGGACAAAATGATCTTGGCAAAGAAAACAACGACTTTTACACTTACTAACTTTCAAAAAATCGTTCCGAGTTCCGAGGCTAATATTTGTGTTTTGTTGCATAAAAAGTTATTGAAAATAAATCCAAAACAAACCAACATCCAAATCAAAATCCAACAATCAAAGTCCAAAAAACATGCCAAGGTCAATAGGTCAATAAATACATAAACAAAAACATGAAAGAACATGAAATTTGCATAAGTGCCATCTCACCAATAATTAACAATATCAGGTTAAAAACCTGGACCAGGGTAAAGGTCTGTCGGGGAGAAAACTAAAAAAATTTTCTCCACCAGCACTGGATCCAGCCTGGAATAATATTATGAAAAGAGAAATCACCAATGCAACAGCACAAACACAAAAAAAAGAAAAAAAAAGAGAGACAGAAGGAGAAAAGGAAGACTGTTTTCCTAAATTAGTGATTAATATAGACCAGCACTTGAATGAGGCCTTAACCCTACTCATCCATACAATGACATAGGTCAAACAGCATATATATATATATATATATATATATATATATATATATATATATATATATATATATATATATATATATATATATATATATATATATATATATATATATATATATACATATATATATATATATATATATATATATATATATATATATATATATATACCATTTAAAAAAAAGCCAAAATTCAAAAACAGCTGCCATCCTTTGAATGAATGAGCTTACCTCAATATAGCGTAGTGCATAGAGCAAGAAAAGTTGCTAAAGGAGAGCAAAGATCAAATATTTAGCAAACCATGAGAAAGACCTTAAAAGCAGAAAAAAATGCATGGGGCATGAAATACACACTAAATGTACATACAATTTACAGACACAGAGAATCATTAATAAAAAGGGAAATATGAGAAATGAGGAGCAGTAGGGCGTGCCTCTACAGTTCAGAAAAGATGCACAGGGTCTTTCTTCAGGCAGAAAAACCTAGCCATAGAGCAACAGGACAATTTGTTATATATACATATATATATATATATATATATATATATATATATATATATATATATATATATATATATATATATATATATATATATATATATATATATATATATATATATATATATATATATATATATATATATATATATGTATATATATATATATATATATATATATATATATATATACATATATATATATATATATATATATATATATATATATATATATATATATATATATATATATATATATATATATATATATGTATATATATATATATATATATATATATATATATATATATATATATATATATATATCATGAAAAGAGAAATCACCAATGCAACAGCACAAAAAAAAAAAAAAAATAAAAAAATAAAAAAAGAGAGACAGAAGGAGAAAAGGAAGACTGTTTTCCTAAATTAGTGACTAATATAGACCAGCACTTGAATGAGGCATTAACCCTACTCATCCATACAATCACATAGGTCAAACAGCATAGCCACACACAATCAACCATAAAGAATAATCCACGGACAGGCAGTCATGTCGTCAATAAGTATAAGTCGTCATTTACCAAACAATAAAAGAAATAATATAGACAAATAATTCAGAGGCAACACCCAACATAAGGGCTCATCAGGAGAATACACTGGCCTATATAGGGTTTCGCCACTCTAAATTCTCTACCCAGCACATATCCTTCAGTAATGCTGAAATATCCTTAAAATTTAGCACTAATCTGCTTTTAGAATATAAACTTAACTCTCTTTTTTCAATAAGAAAAAGAGCCTGGCCATTTTTTCAGGCATAATGCAGTCTGCCTAATTTTTGAGCAAATTCCTGTATGATGCAGCTTTAAGGAAGTTCTTTTTTGTTAATATAGGCCCACACTCAGAACTTAAACAATACAAAACCCAAATATGGGGATTTTCCTCTCCTAAAATGTAGAAATTAATTTTTATGACTAAAACCATATTTTGTAAAATTTTTACATTGAGATAGTAGACATGCACATCCACAGATACTACAACAACAAGGACAGCCTAATATATATATATATATATATATATATATATCTATATATATCTATATATATATATATATATATATATATATATATATATAAATCAGCCAAAAACAATTTCTGCGGTTTCTTTGCTGTTTCAAGAAGAATAAGCGTAAAAGAATTGATTATATTGCAAAAACAAATTTACTTTTATGTGACTAGAAGATGGTTGTCTAGTCTGATGACCCAGAAAGACTTTTAAAAAGTCACTTGAAAGTTCAATATGGAATTACTAAGTTTTTTTTTCTCGTATTTTCCACATACAATGATGCGCCAAGATTTGACGAGATTGGTGTTTTAGCCAAGCTTTTGCTATGGATGCATCAACAACGTGCATTACCCTTAAGGATCAGCAATATAACCCCAGGATCAGTCAAAAGTACCACTTCAGAATAGCATTGCCTGATATACCGTGGGTGCAGCAAATTTAAAACTCTAAGTCTTGCAAAGCGAAATACAAATGCTAAAATTTAACTAACAAAGCTTACAGAGCAATTAAAACAGACCCAATCTTATGTAGGACCTAAAATTAAATCTTTACCTTCATCGTAGTTTCGTTTGGTAAATTACCATCATCCGAGAAAAGTCGCTTTAATGCAGCAGTGAGTTCATACTGGCTCGAATTCCAAGGAGGTAAAATATCCTCTGCAAATCCATCATTTTCACTTTCTTCATCTCTTTTCCATGTACCAGGAATCCATAGAAAACTGACAGATGATAGGTTACGTCTCCAAATGATCACGAGTCGACGATCTGGATTCTTCACCATGCTCTCATCTAAAATTCAAAATAGAAAACATGGAGCATTCCAACTAAAAAGATTACAAACTCCAGAAGCCATCTATCGTGAAAAAAAAAACGTTCATCATTTAAAATGCATGGGCATGATTACAACGACTAACTTACCAACGTCATCGAGCAATATCTCCAAAGAGGGGGAGCAGCTCACAAAACGTTTACTGCAAATACACTCCCACCTATTACATACGTCATCAAACCGATTTCGCAGAGAAAATAACATGTAGATGTTGAAATACAAGCACACTGATTTATATACAGTTTGTAAATCAAGAAATAAGAACGTGTAAAGTTTTAACAATTCTGAACAAAGAGTACAATAGACTAGTGAAAGCTATAATAAAGCAACGTAATCTATTTAGCATCAGAATCTGGAGATAACTCCAGAATTAAATCTATAAAAAAGCTTCTATCATTTAGAAAATAATGGGTTACTTAAGTCACTAAAACACTTAGGACTAAAACACTTAGGACCCCAACCACTCATGTACGTCTCTGAAATTCTTTTTTTTTAAATAAAACATTAAACCATCCTAAACATGGATATTTGGGCCTAAATGTAGTTATTTTAAGAATCACAAATTGCAAGTATTCACTCGTATTATTGCTGTTTAGACGAATGTTTGTACTCCTCCCTCTTTGCAGAAATGCATGTATAACAGACATGGTAAAGAAACTTCTGGTCTTCTCAAAAGTTTAAGTTATGTGCGCTTATAATGACATCTGTATTTGAGGTGACCGTCGTATCATAATTTAGATACTGAACTAGGTAATGTATGAGAAGTTAAAAACATCTGACTAGTTTAAGCATAACTACGAGGGGTGTATTTTAATTCTATATTGCTTGCTTTAATGGCTGTAGATATGTGCGTACGTATAAACTATTTGAAAGCATGAATTGATAAGCTCGTCAAAACAACAAAAAAACGGGTGTAATACATGAAAACTAGAGTAGATTGTTTTGAAAATCGTTAATTTTTAAAAATTATGACTGGCTAGTGGTAGATAGTTTGATTGGTTGTAGATAGGCAATATCTTATATTTAGTTGGTTGTCTTAATACCCTGCACTTTATTCTTGTCAGTTTTTACACCAACTTGGTGGCTTGGCTTAGGTTTTGGGCTTGTTTTGGCAGCGCCTGAACCAATAACCAACAAATGAACACTGTCAGCGTGCACTAGTTCATCAATGGAAATTTCCGACACGACATTTGAGGTAACAAATAACAAATTAAACAAGTATGGTGTGGAAATAGAATACAACGTAGTACGAGATGACTCCTGATCGCTTGTCAGTATATAATAATACAGCCCAGCTCCATCACGAATTGAATGTATTGACGTTTTGTACTAATTGTTTTTTCAACTGATAATTTAGATTACAGAAAGATGAATTTTTATTTCCAAAGTTTCTTATGGTCCTGGCTCAGAACCTATAATGTAACTTTTAGTTTCACTTTCGACTGTGGAATAAACGAACAACTTTTTATCTCTAGCCAAAGTTATTGGTTACTGTTACATCCTAGCCGAGTGGTTAGCACACTAGATTTACAATTTTTTGCCTGTGAGGACAAGGGTTCGAGTCTTGGTGTCGCTGGTTATTTCGTTTAGAACGGGGGTCAGTGGCGCGGCTCTGCCAGCCCAGTCAGAGTCAACCTATTTCTAAATGGTTGTCTAGAGAAATATGAGGAAGATAAACAGGAAGGGTGTGCGAAAGCTCAGGATGGCTGGTCTCAATCCTGTCATTCCACTTACTTGCTAAAGCATCATGAAATAAAGATCAGAAACCGCCGGCAGGGACTATAAAGTCCAATGTCGTATTATTTACCTTTTTTGATCTTTATTATTGTGCATACCGTTTTTTCTGCTGGCAATAAAGAGCCATAATATATAAAATAGCTCAGTACTAGCTAAGGATAGTGATGTTTACCAGCTTCAATTAACGCTTGCACAAATGCTTGCTGTCCTTTCTTCGAAACATAGACAAACCCCACCCTGTCCTTTCCAGGTCCTCTATACACTTTTGCGTATTTACGAAGGGATTCTTGAGCATCTTCATCTTCTTCTTCTGCAACAAGCATAACGCATAGACGTCTACGCACTCGAGATGAGTCGAGAGGACAAAGCTCATCCAAAATTTTCTGAAAAAAATAAATTGAAATTATTAAATGAAATTAATTATTGCGATAGACCAGTATATCAAAATGTTGAGCATAAAATGAAATACTCCAAGAAACACAAACTTCAAGCAGTGAAAACTTAACAGAATTGAATTTGTCTCCACTATTACGTTTATATGGATTTTACATATTAGAATTTATAACCATAGAGCCAAAGAATTTATCTTATTTTGCGATTTCTGAATAAGGCGTGACTGTTCTGTATATACTCAATGACAACAGCGATTGAATTCTTGACAGTTCACCCAAGCCTAATAAGTGTCTTCTTACAAACATCTTCTTGGCATTCACCATCTTGATCAGCTAAATAATAAACTCAGCATATGTTTTGTGGTTCAATAGTTTTAAACCATTTCAAAGCAAGTCGAGGCCGTCACGGGAGGAGAGGAAAGGGATGTGCATCAAGTTTTTCATTCCTTTTTTGCTGTTACATTGAAAGATAATACGTAGATTAATGGAATTTAAAAAGCCCAAACCTGGAGCCCTTTTTCTCTGGTGTGCAGCAGGAGCAAAATAATATTTTCCTGCATTGTAGAATACGGTCAATACATTAGGATATAAAATCAAAATGTGTTTAAAAATCCATTTTTTTTTTCATCCCAAATAAAAAAAAAAGTATGCACATGGTTATCATTCCTTATAACAAACAAAAATATCTTGATAGATATTGGATGAGGTTGTTTGAAGCTTTTCAAGAGGAAAGCTTATAACATGAACTATAGAGAGCAAAGGCACCTTCCTCAATGAGGCAAATAGTTAAAGCCGAAATTCTGGATGGCAACCACCATAAAATTGCACGAATTTTGAATTTACACGGAAAAATTTAGTTAGCATTATCATCATAAAACGAAACAAAAACTAAATGATTATATGCTACTACTACTATTAACAACTCACTGCAGCGACAAGCCACCTGAGCGCAAGCTAATTTGTGTTTAGCCTTTGATAAGAGACCTATATCAAGGGTTCTAAGCTTAATAATTGCTATTAAAATTGGACAAAGGCAAGCTTTGAAAGCCAAAAGCTATAAAAGTATAAATTAGATAAAAGAATTGACACAGACAAGGTTTTAACCAACTGAAAACTCTATCTAGTTTTTTCGACAATCAGTAAACACACATTCTTTCTCTAGAGCCTAACAGGGGCAATATATAAATTTCGATAGCTGTCTTCTCCCGCCCAAATAATGATATTTATTTTGGATCTTGAAAATGGTATTATACCATCCAATGTACTCCGGACTTTATTTGGAAAACATTACTACAAGTATTTTAAACTAAAAATGGAAGTATGTGAGTTTTAGAAGGCAGCTTCTGAAACCTTGTATCAAAGAAACTCAACTTAGTTTGTATACATTTATTCTGTATATTCCCAGAATAAAATATACTAGAATAATTTATACATGTACTTGAAATTCCGAAGTTACCCTGAATCCACCTTCAAAGGTGGGATGGGATCCCGCCTTCAAAGGTGGGATGGATACGAAAAAAAAAAACATTTTTCCCACAAACATAATTGTAAATTCTATTGTTAAATTTTGGAATTGAAAATGTATGCAATGTCGCATATGCCAGACATCAGCTCTAAAAATACGATATCAATTTGGATCCACTTAAACAATGGGTAAAAACAAATTGAGGGAAACAAATTCGGTTTTGGATTCTCCATGTCCCAATAAAGATTATAACACCATTATCATCATCACTTAACTTATAATCCATCACAAAAACTGGGCAGAAAGCCCAAAAAAGACAGAGTAAAAAAAGAGACAGCAGAAATAAAAACACACTTTGACAACTACAAAAAAGGGACAAACAGAAAAGACCAAAGATGGGATGACTTCTGGCATTCAGTAGTGAAATCACAAATGCGCTTTTCAATAACTCCAGCTGGGTTTACCAAATGATACTTTCTTTGCAGAACAGAGTTACATGTCCAAGTTGGAAGTTCCAATAAATACTTTGCAAATTTAAACTAAAGGAGAGGAACTTGCTTTCTTTTTCCACAATTAAGGAAAGACCAAACAGGAGCAAGGGCAAGTAAGTGAAGAACTGTTAGGCTATTATAAAAGTAAGAACGGTGAACTCTACTTAGATACGTGTTTGAAGCCAGGGAGGCATACGCAGCCCAGATCTTACTGGCATAATTTTTAATTGCCAGGTTTACAGTTTCTTTCAGGTTTGATCCAATAGGCATGCCCAGGTAAGTAAGGCTGCCAGCAAAAGAAACCTCAGAGCCGGACAGACTTATTGAATTTCTATTCCCTTTATAGTTGAATGGTAGAACAACTGTTTTATCGGTATTAAAAGCTCAAAACAATGTGTTTGTACTCTTCTTGGAGAAATTCAAACGTTGAAGAGAATCCTTGAAAAGTGCAGGAAAGGTTTAGTAGGTCATCTACAAACGTAACTAATGAAAGATCAACTCCTTTGAAGACGAAAGTACAGTTCAGCTTATCCTGAGCACCAGTAACACAATTGTTAAACAAAACTGGAGCTAAAACGCTAAAACACTAATCAGCTAAAACGCTTTACACTCGCATCACAGATAAAAAAAAAAAATCCTATACAGCAATGGTAAAATAAAAGTAGCTTACTTTAGCTCCTCTCGCCTTGAATGGGAGAATTAATAAATACAGAAATAAAAGCAATCACAGATACCCAAGATGTTACTGTGATAAAGACGGTTATTGGGTGGCACCGCCTTAACATTCTAAAATTTATACCTAAATAATAACGAAGACCTCATTGTTTTCCCATGGTACAAAATAAAACGAGTCAACTAGGAATCTTGTGAAAACAGTGGATTACACAATTAGCATTTCTGCTGTAGCCTATAAACAACAACCGTCGTCAGCAAAATATAATTTAAAACAAATAAAACCTTCCTTAAAAAAAAAAAAAACCATCGATAAAAAGATTTTAAACTAAATCATATGATAAATTTTGAAGGAGTCTCAGCGTTCTCAACACAAACAGATTCAGCAAAGACTGCCAAAAAAAAAGGTTATTCATTGATGCTATTCAAATAGATTAAATATTGGAACCATTTCTTATTGCAATGTTTATACTTGCGCCTTAATATTACATTTGTCACTTTTTTATAGTACAATAACGGCAGTGAAAGCTCTTGAATGGAATTCACTGGAATTCCATCTCTTGTTATTTTGTGTAATAAAAAGCAAATGTAATAATCAAAAAAAAATTGTTGAGATATTCCTATAGTAGATCTTAATTCTTACATGCTCATTACCCGTAGTTCAAGCATCTTCAGATTTTTTTCCATTATGCTTGGTCCTAAAAAACTGTCTTTTTCATCTTATGTCTCTCCGTGCAAGAAAAAGTACCCCTGATCCAAACGTCATTTCGACTTTTTTGTTGCAGCATAAGTCATTGATTTCTATTGTACGATAAAACAGAACATATTCTATAATACGATGTTATAAATTATTAGGCATATGAAAACCCAAAGGATTTAAAAAGCCTGCCCCCCTCCTCAGTTTTATTTCCTTGATTCACTCAACTTGAACATATAATAGCTTCAAGTTTTCAATGTTTGTCATCATTTCAGCAGTTTTGTAACATAGGTGAGTAGAACACAGAAGGATACGCGGCAGTAACTCAGGAAGGTAGGGGACGGGTTGAAAAGAAGCTCGAAGACCAGTATATGCAAATGTGTTTTATGTCCAGTTATCCAGACTTTATATACTTATAGGTATCATTCAGAAGGATTTAGTAATGACCTTCGTCATTTCTGCTGGTTTGGACACGTTTTGAGTCGACCCAGCGAAGGCCTTACTAAAAAGATACTTCTCGTTGAATCTTATCAAAATGGTGCAGACGAAAAGGAGGGTAATTAAAAAATTAGCAGTCACTCATTAGGCAAGATCTGGAGCCTGCTAGAGGTTTCCACATATTTGACCACAAATGGGGCAAGTGCTGGCTAAAGCTCACTAAAGAATTGGCACAACACCGGCTATCATGGGAGAATATTATTCAGAGGCTTTATTCGAGTGCCGGATAAGGCAGAAACACAAGGTCTTGCTGCAAGTACAAGTGCAATTAAGTATTTGCTAACTTCCCTGGGGCCGAGGAACTCAAGCAATCGTAAGAAGATCGATGTCCTTCCCGTCGACCCTTATGAGAATACTTCAATGTGGAAATAAAACGCTTCTCGTTCACTAAGGCTTTTGGGTGTTGCAAAGTTGACGGAACTAGCGAGAAAGTACATTTCCAACGTCAAAACGAGCAATAAAATGAGAAATGCCCTACCTGAGAAGATATCCTTGGTAATAAGAGATACTTATTTGCTTCCAATACATCAGTCATTACTGAAAATGGCAAATCCGGCATACTTAATTTCGCTGCAGGAGTGTCGACTTCTTCTCGGAATACGAACATTGAGTCCATAGTACTTGGGATATTATAACGATCTTGAATCTGCGTTGTCTCTCCTTCAATCAATCTTGCATACCTGAAAGAGGTAAACACATTCAGGACAATTTAGTCCATCTCCACAACACTGGATTCAATTCGCTAAGCTTATTTAGCTGATATAGCAAATGTAAAAGAAGTTTTTCTTATCATACATTTCTTGTTACACTGTCATGTGATTTATGTTCTAAATGAATGTCTTGTTTATGCCTTCCTGGAATTACTGCCCAAAGTAAGGGTGGGGGGATGTACAGGGGTTTAAATTAGGATTTTGGGTATTGTCCATTACTCTCCATTACTCCATTACTCTTGTATACCTGAATATATGAAACCTAAATAAATTAAATCTATTAATATTAATGATAATGACAACATACAGGCTTAAAAGACACGTCCCATCAAAACTATTTCAATCATACAATAATATTAAAATGTTCTCAAAAATTTGCAAAATAACTCTCAATAAGAGAACTGATATAGACGTCATATAGACAAGCACGCTTAAAACAAAGGGTTTGGGTGTTAGCGTTAGCGAGGTTCCGGGCACGCTAAATTTTGTGCTGTGAACTTCAGCGACAGCTGGAACCTAGTAAAGAACGAATCACGGTCCAGAGTAACCATAAATTCTGAGGTTACTTCTTTACTATATTCAACTATGAAAAAGCCGAAGGTTTTTTCATGTGTTTGAAACATGATTAAAATCCCGATAAAAGAAACCACAGTGCCTACTCTAAATTTTAGGGTGCATTAGTGTGTAACCGCGTAGGACAGTATAAACATTGTTCTACGGCTCATTTTCCGAACGTCTGAAATTGAAAGTGAATTACGGCAAATTGTATACATTTCGGATCCCAAAGATGAATTTGTTGGATTTTTGTTTGACAAATATAGAATTTTGGTGCTAGATACCTCTAAGCTGTGCTACATTTATTTTAGCTCAAAACAATACCAGCGAAATTACTCATCTTTGGGATTCAGAATATATACAGTTCGCAATATTTCCCTTTTAATTTCATAGGTTTTGAAAACAAACTGTGCAACGATATCCTTATAGACCAATTGTTGGCTTACGGGCAAAAATTGACCTGTCCTACAGGGTTACGAGCTAGAATTTTACAGGGGCCAAACCTTCTGAGGGGGGAGGGGAGGGGAATAAGCCTAGAACCGTTTTAACATGACTTGTTACAATAAAATGTATTACTATCGCCTAGTTATATTGATTACTGAAGTTACAGATACCTTAGAATTTATATTTACTCTTCGATTCGTTTAGATTAAAATCTCAGTTTCTAGTTTAGACACTCTCACTGGAATGTTTCGAGGGGCGGGGGTAACTTCATTGAAGTAGTAAACTGGTCAATAGTATAACTTCCCAACCTCCAACTACAGATCAGCCTTGTGTACAATACTATTATTTTTATCTAAAAGCATCCTACTACCCCCTAGAAACATCCTAAAACCCTTGTAGATATAGGAATTTCCTTTTAAATGAGCCCTCAAACCTCTCTCTACGATGTTTCAGCGCCGCACTAGCAGTGAAAGGAAAAGAAGAAAAAATAAGAGACAAGTAACTGCGTCCTACGTGACAAATTCATTTTCATTGCAGATCAAGATGGGGGATTTGATTCTCCAATATTTGGTTTCCGGCTATGATGGTTCTTTTGGTGTTTTTATTTATTCCGAACTGACACTATTTTTGTGGAGTTTCAGACTTTTTTTTTGAAATTCCTAAAAATCTGTTTCCACAATGGATTTGTAGCTCATCATTGAGATTAACTGAAATAATAGTTACCATCCCGAATCAGGATCAAATTGTGATTCTTCCTCACTTTACAGTTTTTTTTCAACACGAATTTTTTAATTTTCGGTTACTATGGGCTAGGGTTCATTCTTTACTAGGTTGCCCGTATGAGGGCAACCATGACTACAGATTTTACGTTTTAGGCTATAATTTATGACAACTGAGGATACACATTGTAATACTTGACGAAAAGAAATTGAAATATCTGAAGAATGTGGGTGGAGAGGTTTTATTATTCATCTCCGAAATTACCTGACGTTTTCCCGAAAATTCGCCGAATTTTTTAGAGTAATCGTCAAGTCAAAAAAAAATCAGAGTGGAAGCACTTTAATCGATTGTGAGAGAATATATACACGAACAAACATTAAATCCTATAATTGTTTAAAATAAACATACCCAAAAGCTGCAAAACGTCGATACTGGTAAGCAAGTGCTAGGTAACGCAGACGCAAAACTTCAGCTTTTCCTGTGATAAGAACTCTAACCCGATTGTCCCTCCATCCATTTAAAAAGTCTTCATAATTGCTATCATCCACTCGAGGAATTAGCTGAGTACCAAACTTCTCTCGAATAAACCCTTAAAAGGAAATAAATTAACTGCAATTTGTTGCTAAGACGCCACATAAAGAATTTGTATTCACCAGCTTAATATTGTTAGGATATTCAGACTTCGAGCAATATAATGTTCATTCCATTTTTAAAAATCATTATTACCATTATTATTTATTAGAAAACCCACCATGCAAAAAAAGAAGAAGACGAGCATAAAAAAGAAAACGCAAAAGCAAAAAATGTAAACAAAAAAGAAAGAGCTGAAAACACAGCAAACATTTTGATAAAATCCAGGGTCAGGACCAAAACAAACTTCAATAATCAAATAGACAAACATTAAAAAAAAAATCTTAGTTAAATTTCTGGATTAGTAGCATAGATCAAGGATTGTTCAGGTTCTTTACTCAAATATTACATACAGATAAGTTTTTGTATGGATAAGGTTCAACTTGACACAAAAGGGCCTAAAATTTTGTCTCTCCAATCAGCTTGAATATGGTCTTCATAAATTTTTTAGCCAGGTAGACAAAATTGCAGAGGATAAATTTGAAACTAAGTTTATGTCTCTGATTAAATTTTCTTTATAGATTTATCAGGCATACACACAGGACAAAACGAATCTAAGAAACAAAACGTTTCAGAAAAGTCAGTTGTGTTAATTCATGAAACAACAAAATGTGCCAAACATGGTTTTCCCCTTATCAGAACTAAACTGTTAGGGTGTGTAGAATAGATCAAGGGGATCTTAACGAGGGCGATACTTTTTTGGACGAAAACTGTAGTTATATCAATTCTTAAAGTGACAGAATTTTTTATACTGATATACTTCAAAATTTCAGGCTATGCACCTCGATTAAAATGTCAGGACCAAGTGGACCTCACTTAAGCCAAAATGTATATACATATATATATACGGGTCCCGGCGGTGGAGCCGCCGGGACCCCGCATGGCATGCGGCAGGCTTCTATATATGGATTCTCATTGTCTCTTGTGTTCTAACTGCAGACAGTGCTGGATCCCGGCGGCTTCGCTGCCGGGCCCCATCATGGCACGCACGGGCTTCTATATATGGATTCTCATTGTCCCTTGTGTTCTAACCAAAGACAGTGCTGGGTCCCGGCGGCTTTACCACCAGGCCCCGCGGGCCCCAGCATGGCACGCAGCAGGCTTCTATATATGGATTCTCATTGTCCCTTGTGTTCTGGGTCCCGGCAACGCTATGTAATTTTTGGATCGAATTGATGACGTAAATTGGACATTCCTAATCTGGCCTTTTCTCTTTGAGCCGCAAGCCTGGTTTTGCGTTGCTCTGGTGTTCCCTTTTTTTTATCTTTTATCACAGTTTTTTTCCTTTTTTTAGTTTGTTTTTATTTTATTTTTTTGTTTATTTTTTTACGTCATATTTTAGTTTTTTTCTTTTTTAGTTTTTAGTCTGGCCCTTTCTCTTTGAGCCGCAAGCCTCGTTTTGCGTCGCTCCAGTGTTTCGCCCTGGGTTCAATTTTTGGTAACATATTAGGATAATTTCTTTTTGACATTAGTTGACACTTAGACAAATATTCTTTGAGCAGCAAGCGTTCTAAACTTCAACAATTTCTACTAAACTTCAAACTTTTGGTTTTCTGTTTTAAGGTTTTCGAATTGCTTTAATCCATTGTCATCCATTTAAACTTTATTTTAAATATGTTTTCTGCATTGAGTTTTTTCTACCCAACAAAAAAAAAAATCATGAAAATCATATTCAAGCTGATTAGAGAGACAAAATTTAAGGTCCTGTTAAATATGCATCAACATTTTTTAGCAAGAAAGGGCTAAAAACGTTCAAAGTCAAGTAACTAGGATGAGCAAAATTATTACTAAAGAGTCCTAGTTGATGGAGAAACAACAGGCCCATTTCTGGGCGAGACAAATTTTTTCAATTTTTCATGGGTGCATAAGGGTTCACTTGACCCAATAGCTTAGAGATGTAAGTTTCAAGATAAAAAAAAATTGATCCTGTCTTGGACGAACCCATATTTTGCACATGAAAATGTTTTAACACCCTTATTCCTTTCCTTATAGATAATAAGCTGTTTGAAGTCTCACCACCTTTGCTAAATGCTCCCTGAAAGATTTAAATCGGTCCCCGTAGTGATTCCAAGATATTGCAGACTAACTATTTTGATAAATTAGCGGAGAATAGTCAAGTAACCTGATTTACCTCACTATTTACTGGACCTAAGTGAGGTTTTACTGGAGCTAGTAGTGAAAAAGTGTTAGGCAAATCAGAGTTAGAGTTAGTAAAAAAAGTTAGCAACAAATCACACATTTGTTGCCCCCCCCCCCCATTCTCTCTCTAGACAAAAATATGAATTTCCCCTTGCCTCCTTCTTTTCCCCTCCCCCAATACTCCGAAGTTTCAACTCGGCCTCCACGAAGCGTTTCTTATGCGGATATGCCATTTTGAAAACCGGGATAGATGGTATCTTTTGACTTACTTCACTCCTCTGACTTGACTCACTCCTCCCCACAAGTCTAAATTCAAAGTCTACTTGACCCCCCCCCCCCCGACCTTTTAATATTTAAGCTTGATTCCCAAGTTGTTCCTGAGATGATACACTTACACTATTTTGATAACCTGGGTATACATGGTTTCTTTTGGTCTACATTGCTGCTTCGCTAAGAATAGATTCTAGCCCAACAGGGACTCAGTAGTAATAACTTTAAACGGACTGGACACCAAAATCTGTTTACCTTTCCCCTCGTACAACCTCCTTCCAATTCAAGATTCGGGGTCCACTCCCCCCCCCCGGCCCCCTGAAAGTTCTAAGTTAATTCTAACACCTTTCGCAGAATTTCGACAGACTAGCTTAAGAGGCCAAAGAAGAAAGCTTCCACCACAGTTGAAAACAAAATAATTCCTTATTTTTTCAAACTCAATTATTTTAAAACGACCTTAATCTGCTCCTATTTTAACGCGCTTTAGTTGTATTGAGTTAGGTTATGCATAATATTTTTATATAGCTTAAATTCTACTTTGTAGAATTTCTACCGAAGGACACTACAGATTGTGTCGGACCTGTCCACTACTAGTCATTCAAGTTGATTAGAATAGTGTACAGAGCTTTATGATAATAGGAGCATTTTCAAAGCAAAAACAGCAAGTAAAATTCGCAAAATTGGTAAAATAAGGTAAAATAAGGGAATATGAAAATGAAAATATGTGAAAATGTGAAAAAATGAAAATGTGAGAAAAGTTTTCGGTCCCATTCTTATCTTCGGCAGTGTCTATTGGCTTTATGTTGACTTAGTTATTCATTCTATTTTCTGTTCGTTGTTTTATATTTTATTTATTCATTCATGGTAATTCCAGTTCATTTTCAATTTAAGTTCGTGGTAATTTCTGTTCGTTTTAAATTTTAATTAGCGTAGATAATCGCTTGCAAGCAAGTTAAAATAATCACTTGTAGATGGCGTAGTTATGGGTCTACTGTCGAAGTGTAATAGTTGGCAGTCTCCGAAAGGACATTTTCTAGTCAGTTCTAGTTTTTCCTCACTAACTGGCACTAAAAAGATGAATTTATTTAAAAGATCATGTATGTTTTTATTCGAAACAAGAACGACTCTTGTCAATTAAAGCAAAGAAACATGACTGAAAAAGAAACGATCTTTTGACTTACGGATTATATTAATAACGCTCAAAGTCTCATCTCGATACTGGTAAATTCTTCCATCCATAAGGAGTACCAGATGGGGCAGACTATCTGTCCGAGCACCAAAGTTTCTAGCTAGTTTTGGCTCTCTTCCAGCGTGAACAGTAGACATGCTAATTCCAACAGGATTCATTTCTTCTCCCAACCTTTTCCACATTGGAGCAGCACGAACACACCCCATGCACCAATCGGAATATGTCAAAATCAGTTGAGGGGTTCGAGCACTTGCTGGTAAAACATTCTTTTCATAGCCTCTGTAAAATTCCTTTCATTAAAGATTATTTTGAAAACAGAGAAATCAAACCCTACATTCGGAAGGGAAGATTACATTTACTAAATCTCTGGTTAAATAGGCTTCAAACTCTATAATTATACAAAAAAAATCATAGAAGCCCAGTACCTTTTTTCTGATTTACTTTAAAATTTAAGAATGGCGATTGTTACTTCTTGCTTCAGCGAACAGAGTTTTTTAATTGATATTTTGTAAGAGCTGCGCCAGGAAACAACTGGTTTCAGAGCCAACATTATGGCATTACCTACAGTAAAGAGTCATGTGCCTTGTCTCTGTCATTTTTTCCCTACTCGGCACCTATAGCCTCTATGATATCGAATGAAAATTCTTAGGTATTTATTTGTTCAAGATAGTCGAAAGGTCCAATAAATGGGACTCTTGAGGTGTCAGGAGGCCCACAGCGCATAAGCCAAGAGCCGTAAATTATGGACACTGCCAGGTCATTGCAGCCAATTTCTTTCTATAGTGGAAAAGGGAGGCATATTTGATTTCGGTTGTCCGATCCACTCGAAACCATCAGAAACAGTTTCCTGGTCCAAGAGAAACAAAGACTTTGTTGAGAGAGGGGGTTTTAATGGATCCGGAATTATGCCGAAGCCCTTCTTATTCAAGATCAGTTTAAAACTTACAACCGCAATTCCTGGAGACAAGAGAAATAAAAAAAAAAAAAAAAAAAAAATGTTTTGGAGCAGAAACCACCATATGGGGTCCAAAAAAGACGAGAAACTTTTTTTCACTGATTGACTCGAAACATATCCTTAAATTCTTTCCCAGAGAAGACACAAATGCAGAAGAAAAAAGAGACAAAAATATAGATTCTCTAATATATCTAATAAAATATAGGTTTGTAACTTCCATCGGTAAGTTTCTCGGCCAACAGGACCGTAATACAAAATAAAGACACTGAAGAAAAAAGTTTGCCTGAAAAGGGTTGAATAGTTTTTTTTTTTTGAACAGCTTATAACTTAACAATCTATTAAGCTGTTGTCAAAGTGAGCCCTAATATACAAAAACAATTTAGTTCGGAGGAGTGGGCTCCAAAAATTTCTATAATTTTCCTATAATTCGGTCAAGATTGTTTTTTTTCTGATGAGCCAAAGATTTTCAAACATCACTGCCGAGGGAAAGGGACCGATGATTTTTAATGAAGAGAGGGGGGTATTAAGCCAATCATAAATAGGTTAAAAACATGGTTGTTTGTAATCAATTTTAAACTTACAGCCATAAGTTTTCGGGCCAAGAGGAACATAGTAAGAAAATTAGTTTGCGGGCATGGTCATCCAGAGATTCGGCTTGAAACTGGGCAAAAAAAAATGCTTCTGATTTTGGCACTATTAGCCCCTTCGAGACTAGATCCCAATCCTAGTGAAATAGCGATGTAACTCGATAATACTATGTACCCACATTATTAGAATAACTTATTCGGATTATCTCTAGTATGGTTTGGAAAATTGAGTTGAAGGTTTTAGAAATTGCTCAGGGGAAGGAAGAGAACCACAAAGTTTGACTTGGGGGAAAAGTACACGCGTAAATCGAAAGACATTATTTTTTATCTAGATCATCGAAATGGTATACCTGCAAAATGTAAGGAGCGGCTGGGGGGGGGGGGGTCGAGTTGAAACTTTCGAAGTACTGGGAGAGGGGACAAAGGGAGTTCAATTTTTTCAGGCGGAAGGGATGAGAGACCAGTACATTTTTGTCTCCGACCTGGTTAAAAGTTCTTGCACTATAAGTCGAAGTGGAACTTCGAATCAATTATCGGCAAAATAGTAAGTTTAATCAAAAGACAGTAAGTGCTATCTTGATAAATCAAGTTGTCGGAAATAAACAAACAAACATAAATTAAACTGAATAATCGTATCAGATGTAGACATATCAGACTCTGGCGGGGATGAATGGATCAATCCTAAATCGAATAGAAATTAAAATAAATAATCAAGTGAAAATTAAAAGAACACAAATTACCACAAATAAGAGTAAAGCAACAACTCTCCCCTAAAACCTCTGGAGGTCAGTGTCATTGGCGGTTTATCGAAAACGATGTGTGTTTTGAGCTGTGCGGTTTATGAATTTTCACAAGAATAACACACTTACAAACTAATATCACAAGGCTAATCAAGGTTTATAAAACCAACACCTTCTTCTTACTGGCGACAAAGGATGAGATCAGACTGCAGGTGAGTACCAGGGTTAATTTTGTTGTTTTTCCAATTTTCCTATCTTTTATTCTGATTTTTCTTCTTGTTTACTTCTGTTTTTTGTGTGCCTGTTCCAGATATAATTTTCGCACAGGCGAAAGTGTTATCAATGATTATTTCTTACTGTGCTTTGTCTTACTATATGGATTGAGGAAGGTAAAGGTATTTTAACAGTATTTAAGTAGATATTAAAAATTACTAGTTATCTGAAATAGTATAAAATGCCCAAGTACAAATTTTTCATATTGTATTTATTAATGTTGCCCCCCCCCCTCATAGAAAAAGACGTCGTTTAACCAGAAGCTGATCACCATATCTCTCAATGCCCTTAATTTTTGGGCAAACTATTGGATTTGCAATTTATTTCGGTTTCGGTCGAATCTCTGTGGAAAGAATACTATTCAGGTTAAAATAGATTTATGATACAATTAAGCGGGTGATGAAGGTTAATATTAGACCGGATTACAAATTTTCTTTTAAAATTCAGACTAATATTGGATGTTTTAGTTTGATTGTTTCCCCTGACTTAAACCTTTTATTGAATTTTTGATATATTTCCTCATTTGATACCAAATCCACTGAAACTCTTAAATTCCTATAAAGACAAAAGAAAAACGAATAAAGAAAAAAGGTATTTATATACATAGTAGTTTTAAATTCAAAAAAATCTGCAAAATGGTAAGTTTTGTTTCGGTCGTTAGTAATTACTTATCTCTTTAACGCAATTTCTGTCAAATTACTCATTCCTTTTATATCAAAAATATTCGGGAATATTTTAGGATCCGTGAACTATGACCGCAAAAATCCCCCTCCCTTTTCAACGTCAAACTTGCATGCAAATAAAATAATAATAAAAGAGAAACAGATGTCTTACTTAAGCGTAATTGTTTGCTCATGAAACAGTCCAGAATCAGGCATATGAAATTGGAAACGAAACCCTTTACCAAATACAGATGACAGGTCGTCAAAAGGGTCGAATGTCGAGTAGGCATACGCCTCTGGCCTCGGTGGTCTGAAATTTGGCGTGTCTTCTGAAATTCCACGATTATCGTACAATTTCCGTCGTTCTGGATCTCTTAAAAGCTACAAAAAAAATTAGTTTGGTCACATCTATCGTTTGATATTGCCATTTCATTCAGAAAGGCTACACTCCTTAGCATTAAAAAACCAAGTCAAGAAGACTAAATGTCATAATAGCACTTGAAAAGACGGATTTCCGCCCAGCCAAATTTCTTGTGCTCCTTCCGTTAACTTTTTACACTGAATTCAAAAATATTATCAAAATTTTTACATTCCCATACATTTTACGAAATAATTTTTGTGTCTATTTTTAAAAATTCGAATATTTAAGGTTTTTACAAAATTATTGATTATAAAAGCTGTCCATCGCAGTTTTAAATGCTGAACTTAAATACTTACAACATATTTACTGTATTTTTGCACCCATAATTTTTACATAGTTATCTTGAGTAGGCATAGTTTTACAGAAGCATTTTTGGCGAAATTTTGGGTGTTCTGGAAAAAATAAAGCTTAAAAAAACTATTTACAAAAAAGCCTATATGTAATAGAACATTTCTGAGGACGTTTTTAGATTCAGTCCAGGAATTTCTATTAGGATTAATTTGTTTTTCAGAAAGAACAAAAAACTAACTTGTCCCTAAGGATAATTTGCAAACAGGAGTTTGGCCACTGTCTCCTTTCCGCTCCCGTAATCGTAAAACTGTAAAGCCAATTGCGTGAGTTGGGTTTTATTGAAAACTATACGCATCTTGAACAGCCCTTGGAAAGAATTAATAACAGTAAGCAGAATGTTTGATATAAAATGATACTAGCTACTGAAAATTTAGCAATTCACGATTTTACTGCACTTTTGTTTTTACTTTTATTTTCCAATGTTGAAACTATAAAAAAGAATATTTGTAACATAGTTGTAACGTTTCAAGATTTAATTTCTGTTTGTTTTTGGGTTTCATTTATTCTTTAATAGTAGGCCTAATTTCTGGCCGTTTCAAGTTTGAATTATTTTGAAAATTTATTTATACAGATATTACATTTAATATGGTTCTTTATTTTTCTTTAAAAATCGTATTTGTTTCAGAAAGCTTTTTAAGTTAATTTATGTTCGTTTTTTATTACCAAAGTTTTGTTTTACTGGTTGACATAATGAATATTTCTCCTGGTTTTTACGTCTCCGGTGTAAGAATTGAAATATCTTATTCTAATTTTGTAGTTCTAATCAGTATCTTTAAATTTATTTCAGCATTATCTGAAAGTTTCTACCAATGTCATTAACTGTTCCTGGGATATTGCAGATACACCCTTCTGACAACCAAGATCCACACAGTAGCCTATCTTTTGATTAAGCTCAAAATCCCCCTCAGCATTCTCTGAAGTATTATCCTAATACGCTTAGCCTTTTATGACACACTCAGGATAAAAAATTTCCCCTCTTTCCCAGTGATAAATACTGTATGCAACAATAGGCAAATTTTATAATTTACACCCTATTCTCCAGGAGCTGTGGAGACCATTACATTCCCTGAGGCATATTTACTAGATATACTGACTTATTTGAACAAAGCGGGCACTTAATAATTTTGACCAGTGCTGCGGAGGTCTAACATGCAAAAGCCCTCCATGCACTGTTCAACATGCTCTGAAAGTTTCAGTTTAATGATCTCAGCCGTTCCTGAGATGCTGTTCTTTTACAAAAGAACTGATCTGTTCTTTTACAAAACGGCATCCACATCGTGTGCTTTGGTTTCGTCCAAAATCCCCCTAAACACTCCCTGAAAGTAGTCAGAAGTAGATACAGTAGCAGTGGCAAGCAATCATAATTACAAATTGCTGCAGTCTGATGTAGTCACAACCGCAAACGCAACCAGTCACATCCGTAGTCGCAGCAGTATTAGAAGTAGTAGCCCTGAAAGTTTCAAGTTAATTCCTTTACCAGTTCCCAAGATATTTCAGATACGCCTTTCCAATAACTTTGAAGCAGAATGTTTCTTTTGATATAGCTCAACCTGTCCCTCAACATTTCCCACAATTTCACACCCAGGATCAAGAATTCCCTCCTTTCTCAATTATAAATCCTGCATGGCAAAACTGACAAACCGCGTAATGTACATTCATTTCCCTGGGAGCTATTGGGCATGACTTTCCCAGAGGCAAAGCTATAAGATCTTGTGACTATTTTGAATAAAATGGCTTTTAAAGATTTCTATTAGTGTTATGCTGCACCTAAAAGGTCAGGAGGTTGGTTGCCTTCTGTTCATTTTCAAATATCCCTCTCAACATGGTTTTAAAGTTTCAAATTAATACCCTTAGCCATTCCTTAGCTATTAATGTTGTGTCCTTTAGACAACCCTCCTACACATTGTTTGTTTTGATTTTATTTTACATCACCTCAATATTTTCTAAAAGTTTTACCTCAATACCCCTTGCCTTTTTGGAGATTCAAGATCAGATAAAATCCCTTTCCCCAGAAACTAACCTTGTATATAAACAGAACACACCTAGAATCGAACATCCCCCATTTTCCAAATAACAAATCCTGCATGTCAAAAAGGACACATAGGATAATTTACAATCATTACCGAGGGGATTGTGGGGATCATTGCATCCTTGGAGCCATAGTTACTAGACTTTTGAGCGTGTTTTATTGTCTTCGGTATCCACCTCAAAACCTGTAGGTGGTTATGTCATACCCATTCACATAACTAATTGACCTTTAGACTATTTTGAACAAGGTTGCTATTTCAAAACGTTAATGAATGCTTCAGGGGGAGGCCACTAAAAAATACATGGGAGGGGGCTGACAGTCCTTCAACCACTTTTCAACATCCCCCTCAACATGCCCTGAAATTTTCAATTCAATACCCAAAGCCGTTCTTAAAATATTGCAGTTCCTCCTTTTTGGTAAACTGGATGCACGCAGGGCCTTTTTATTTAGTTTAACATACCCCTCAACATCCTCCAGGGTTTCACCTTAATACTCATAGCCTTTTCGGGTACACCCAAAATCCAACCTTCCCCATTTCTTAATGATAAGTCCTGCCTGTAAACAAAGAGCAAATTCCATAATTTACAATCCTTGCTCCGGAGCTTGGGGGGTGGCATCCCTGAAGTGATAGTTATTATACATTTTGACAAGTTTAAAAAGAAATACAATTACAAAATTTCGATCAGTTTTTAGCAGGGGTGGCTCTTACAAAGGACAAAGAGGTGAAGTTGCCCTCCAATCTCCCTTCATCCTTTCTTCAACATACCTTGAAAGTTTCGACATAATACCCTCATCCGTTCCTTAGATGGGCCCTAGTGCTGGTATTCTCTTTTCACAAACAGCAAGCAAATAGTGTGTTTTGATTGTGTTCAGCATCCCTCTCAACATTTTCATAGAGTTTCATCTTAATGCCATAAGCCTTTTAGGAGACCCAGGATCAAACATCCTCTTTTCCAATATAAATACTAATATATTAACAATGGGATATTGCATAGCTTACAGCCCTTGCCCCGGGGGCTGGAGGGTCTAAACCCTGGAGGCATAGTTATTTGACCTTTTGACTATTTTCAACAAAATGGCTATCTCAAAATTTTGATTAAATCCATCTCGCGAAAATAGAAGGTGGATGGGGTTGTTTGCCCTCCAATCACTTTTGACTTTTAAAAGGGGAATTAGTACTTTCGACCGATCAAATGATCCTCTACCAAAGTTTTTCCACCAAAGGTGTGGCCGAACAAGATTCGGAGAGGACTCATTCGATTGCAAATTGAAAGTTCTAGTGTGCTTTTTAAGAGTCAAAAGTGATCGCAGGGTAGCAAGCCCCCCCCCCCACACGTAATATTTTCCCTAGGTGCATCTGATCGAAATTTTGAGACGCCCATTTTGTTTAAACTAGAAGGGGTGGTCGTATAAACTTTGGAGAAGGCTCATTCGATTGGAAATCGAGAGTTCTAGTTCCGTTTTTAAGAATCAAATGTGATCAAAATTAGCCCCCCCCATACAGACACCCCCCCCCCAAGGGCATCTTATAAAAATTTTGACACGGCCATTTTGTTCGAAACAGCTTGAACACCAATTAACCATAACTCCAGGGTTGCCACAAGCTCCTAGCGCAAGAACTGTTAGTTACGGAAGTTGACCATTGTTAACACATAAGTTTTTATGAAAAGGGTGGTCGCATAACCTTCAAAGGAGGCTCATTCAATCGGAAATCGAACGTTCCAGTGCACACCTTAAGATTCAAAAGGGCTCAGGCGGTAACCACCCCCACCTAAGCCCTTTTTTCCCAAAATAGATCCAATCAGAACTTTGAGATAGCTATTTTACCCAGTAGTCCAGAGGTCAAATAACTATACCTCCGGGGTTGACACCCCCCAGCCCTCGATACAAGGGCTGTACGTTATGCAAGTTTTATTATTTTTAACAGTTAAGAATTTTTATTAAGAAAAGAGGGCATGTTTGATCCTGGGTCTACTAAATCCTAAGATTACTAAGGTGAAACTTTAAGGAAATGTTGAAAGGAATCAAAACGCACTTTGTCCTTGCTGGCTGTGAAAAGGGAATATCAGCAATATCTAAGGAAATGCTGATGGCATTAGGTTGGAACTTTGAATGTATAATGAGGAAGAGTTGGAGAGATTGAAGGGCAAACAGCCCCCTTCTTTGCCTTTTTTTATGTACCCCCTCCGGTACTTGTATGATATACCCACTACGACTCAAGAAGTGAAGTTAGGTTAATCTAAATAAAATATACCTAAGTATGATTAAAATATTATACCTTAGAAACAAATTGGGGCTATATATTTGAAAATTGGGGGCTGGGGGGTAAAGTACAGCGGGTCTGCATGCAAAATCAGTTTACATGCAGTTACTTGTGATACTGCCCAAATACTTTAACCCCAACCCCCTTAATGTGTAAATATATCACCCAAATTATATACTTCCTAAATATTATGTCACTTCTCTTTGTCTTTTCTCACACTAAGTTGAAAGAAACTAGCAAAAGGAACCGATTTGCAGGTGGTCAACGCATGAACAACTTCAGCGGTAGGGGATACACCATACAAGACCCCCCCCCCCCTCTTCTCAACAATGGTAAAAAATTTGTGATTTTCATTTTGTTCAAACTAGTCAAGAGGGTAAGAGCTATACCTCCAGGGATGTCATGCCTCCCATAGCCTCAGGGCAAGGATTGTAAATTATGCAATCTATCCATTGTTTACACGTAGGATTTATCATCAGGAAAAGGGAAAGTTTTGATTCTGGGTGCATCTGAAAAGTTTTTAATTCTTATATTCTGGTAGCAGACAAAATGAAGATACACAAAAACAAATCAGAGTTAATATCCTCCAGGAAAATTCGGTTGTCCACTTATAAAAGAGGTACCTGCTATATCCTCAATAGAACTTCTTTTTATTAATGAGATTTGTTCATCTTACATTTGATAGTCAAAATTACAGTAGTTGCGGTAAAATCTTAGAATTTCTACTTGCTTACTATCTCTTCATTATCCTGACCATGGGAAATCTGTATTCAGTATTGTTCTTAAATAGCCAATAAAAATGGATGAGCAAGGTTATACCCAATTTATTTATCATTTCCATCCTTTAGCTGCATCATTTCTAATAAGATCCTGTCTTAGTTTCAGCTCCTATACAGTTACTCTGTATTTTGAACTACCCATTTGGGTATCAACCGCCTTTTTCTCCCTATTACTGCCACTAAATTTAATAGAGCAATGATAGAAAGAAATAAAATCAAATGAGACTTAAGTTACTAGACAGCTTGATTCCATTGGAATTAGTATCTTTGAGGATTAATCCCTGTCAGTATTGGCTAACATCCAGTTTTACACTTGATAAGCAGAAGTTTGACCATTAAAAAATGTTTTAAAATTTTCAGCAGACTCCTTGGGACTCCATATTCTATTGTAAAACAGATGAAGCCACTAAGAAGAAAATAAAAAAAAGTTTTAGCTAGCTGCAGATTTAGAACAAAAAAGTCCACCAACTTACTTCATAGGCCCGATTAATTTCAACAAACTCTTCCTGCGCTGAAGGATTATTACTTTTATCAGGATGCCTAGAAAACAAAATTATGACTGAGTAATAAAAATGATGCTTTACATCTTGTTAGAAATCCACTGCTATATCAGACCATTCCATGAGTAATAATAAGCAATGCATCCCTTGGTGTAAAATAAATAAAAAAATATTCTTGTCTAGTTAGAGTCAAGTTTTCGAGTTGTCTGATTAAAATTGACTCTCAAAAACACGTTTCTCCTAGTTTCCCTTTTAAGCTCTAAATCAACCCCAAATAGTTATGCACTTTATGGGGCAATATGATTTTTTTTTACTTTCAGTTGTGATTGCATTTTGCTGTTTCTATTTTCTTTTTACTTCTCTAAATTATTGGTCTATATTTTTCATCAACGACACTTTACAAATTTAGGCACGTTCCAAAGTGCGCGTTATGTTTAATTCTTGTCATTGTTGGTGCTCCAGAATAATTAATAATTGATATGTTTTTAATTTATGTTGCTGCAGAATATACATTGCAACTTATACTGTTCATGAGATAACTGACACGTCTAAAAAACCAAAAATGCAAGAAAATTATGAGCTTTCTTGGACAAATGAAAATTTTTCTCTTACATATGTGAATACTCAGCTACTGTTATTAAAAACACAACTAAATACATCGAAACTTAGAATTTTTCTTAAATATTAAAAAGACCTGCATGGAGTAGCAATAGTGCCAAACAGAGGTTTTTTTCTGATTCTAACATTGCTGTTCTGCTCAAATGTAACTTTGAAAAGATTATCTAGAGCCTAGCAAATTGTTTTGAAGTTCCTTACTCCATCCTATTCCATTGTGTAACCATCATAGACAGCGCAATAGCGCTGCCTACGTAAGGAACGATGCTGGCACATTTTTTTTTTGGGGGGGGGGTAGATATATTAGCTGATCGTTTACTCCTCTCTCTAGGGAACCAACAGGCATTGAGAATGTATACAAAGTAGAAACTTGCAATTGTTAGTTTAGTCTATAGTCGGCAGTGGGAGTGTCAAAAACAAAAGTGTTTGAATCTAAATGCTCAATTTCAAATGTTAACCGTGCAAAAGAAAATATTCCTTGAAAAAAAATGCTTGATATTATAATGGAAAATGATTATCCAACTTTGGATTATTGTATGAGGTTTTTACGTTGTGGGCCAAATGCATTTATTCAATTTATTGACGTGCTAATTGAAACAAAACTGAATGATATTTTTGATTTGCTTTTGAACACTACCTGAAAACATTCAAGTTTCCATGATGATTTTCCCAATAGGTTTCAAATTGATTTTATGAGATTAATGCTAAATTCTTCGTCAATGGTTTGGCAAAGGTACACTCTTAATGTAGAGTGCCAGTTCGGACTATAATCATATCTTGAGTAACAGATAAGTCAAAAACAATGAGACCGTGACTTCTTGCGAACATTATAACGGTATTTACAAATAGTTGTGAATGTCAATCCTGGGATTGCATGGTCGATTCATACAGGGTCCTATAGGATTTATCAAAGGATAAATTGTGAAGAAGAATTGCATTTACTTTACAAACAAGAGAGGAAAGTCCAAAAATTTGGGTATTGTGGTACAGGGGTAATCATTAGAGAAAAAATTTGTCACCAAGCCTTCATCGGAAAAGTCAAAGGGTCTTACTTTAATCTCATACAGCGTCCTCTGTCTTAGGACGCCATATGTATTTTTAAGAGTACAATCGACAAGAGCAACTTCACACTTTCCATCGTATAATTTGATGGCGGGGGAGTTTTGTGCAAAAATCGTTCGTTTTATTCAAATCATAGTAGAAGGGATCGTAGACATTGGACATAAACGCCACATTGAAATCTTTGGGCATTGTGTTCATCTTCAACAGAAATCCACGAACCAAAATCAGATTTGTATCCTAGCCAGTGAAAAAGCAACTGTCTCTTGCCCCTACGAGTACAAGTTTTTAATACATTCTCAATCTGATAAATTCTAGATTTTTTTCACTTTTTGTGATTCATAATCATAAAAACCACCAAGAATCTCATCATCTTTTATGTCAAGTAGACGATGCGTTATGGATGCGGTGTCTAAGATTCAGGACACTTTAAAAGTTCAGTGGATCTAAAGTAGTTCCCCTTTTCAAAAACCTTAGTAGTTCGATTGATTCGAATAATATCACCAACATTGAATTTCTTCTTTTTCACTTCCCTGCTCCCTTCACTGGAATTGGAATACTGTTTAAGAAAAGTGTCAAGAATATTGCCATCTGTTCGATGAACTTCAATAGGTCTAGAGTTGGAAAGGGATCGATGAGGAAATTGATTATAAATCAACATGATTTTATGCAAATCATGAATAAAAGCAGCAGTATTTTTCAATGTGCGGTATCTTGAAATTAAAAGTCAAATAGTTCTTATCAATCATTAAGCCAATGCTATCTTTAATGGACAATGACAATGATAGAGCATTGTATTATATTTCATTAGAAACTTCTCTATATGTGGATTAACAAATTCACTACCCCGATCCGTTTGAATCTTCTTATAGCAATCCTGTCGAGGAAGGTTTCAAGAGCTTTAGCAACTTCATCACCTCTCTGTGACCGCAGTGGAATGGCATATGCATAGCGAATAAAAACACTGACTGCAAGTAGAATGTACTTGTGTGGCTCACTGTGACGCCGTTGAATCCAATCTAGAGTCAACAGATCGGCTTGTAATATTTACAATGAGAATAACCCTTTAGTTTTTCAACAATAACCACCACGATCTCTATAATTACGATGTAGTGTGTAACTAGATTCATTCTGTAAATACTGTGCTGCTACCTTCTTTTCAAGTCCAGTGAGTTAATCAAGTGATGTGGGTGAACTTAAATTTCCCACTTCGTCATTTTTCTTCTAAACATGCTTCAAAACTTCATCCATTTTGAACGAAAACACGCAGTTGTGCCCACTACCCTTTGGCGTACCAACAGGTGAGGGTGATGCAGTGATATTAAGACCCCTCTGAGTCCCCTCGATATCGCCAAGTCATTGTCACTTGGCGTGCTAGTATTTTCCGAAAATGATTTAAAAACATCTCTTGATATTTGAAAAAATTCCTTTAATAGTTTTAAAATATGGTTATTGCCAATAAAACTTTCAGGGAAGTTTGACGAGTTTAAAAATTTGTGCAAATGACTATCAAATATGAT